>NC_141535.1:217900000-218142500 GCF_021556685.1 Rattus norvegicus | reverse complement strand
GAATACTGCATTTCAAGCTATTGGCTCAGTAGATGTGGCTGCAAAGCCCCTGGATTGATGAGTTTTCAGATTGCTTTGGGCCTGATGCGTTTGGGCACATGCCCACGTCTCCGTGGGGATTGATTACCCCTCTCACTTTTGTCTGGAAGCTGTAGTGTGCAGCATGTATTAAATCTTAGTTAGGATGTAAGATAGAACAAGGGCTACGGCCCGTAGACTACAACTCCCACCTGAAATGGTAACTCCATGGAGACCGTCTTGGGATAAGAAGGGTCTTTAGCCTATCTCCTGGCTAAGGAGGTAGAGGAGATAGCACCCACAAGGTAAGTTCCAGCGATGACGTCAGGCCACACGCCAAAGGTAATGAAACTTGGCAGCTGTGTGCTAGGGCCACTTAGCATTTCCAGTGTGCTGTCACTATGCTCTCTCTATTCAAGTGCAAACACTAGGTGTTCGAGGGATGCATCTTAGTGGTAGATCTCCAGCTTTCTCCAAGTAAATTCTGCAGTTTATGCTTCTGCTGCTGTAACAAATTGAAATGTTCGTGTTTTTCATGGTCTTTGATGCGTATTTGGGTCTAAATGAATAGCTGTAGGTTCCAGTAGTCATGGGGAAGAGTCTCTGGTATTACAGACCAAAACCTATCTGTCTGCAGAAACTGGGGCCTTGGTCTCTTTGAAGCTTGGCTGAAATGTCATTCAATATATTAAACACACACACACACACACACACACACACACACACACACACAGACACACACACACAAACATACTGGCTTTGGGTTTTTTTCCACAGGGTCTAACCATATAGCCCTGGCTAACCTGGAACTCATTATGTAAAGCAGGCTGGCCTCAAATGCAAAGAGCCGTCTGTCTCTGCCTTCCAATCTCTGGAATTAAAGACATGCACCACCACTCCTGGCACACCATACATATATTAAGTCATATCCATAACACAAATTCATCATGGTTTATACAAATATTTGATGAATGTGGTATATTTAAGAACATATTAAGAACATATACAGTATATCTGTTACTCTAAAAATCTTAGAATCTTTTTTGATCAATGCTCTGAGAAGCATTGACTGAATTTTATTTTATTTATTTTTTAAATATTTATTTTATTTATACTGTACCTCTCTTCAGACACACCAGAAAAGGGCATCAGATCCATTTACAGATGGTTGTGAGCCACCATGTGGTTGCTGGGAATTGAAGTCAGGACCTCTGGAAGACCAGCCAGTGCTCTTAATCGCTGAGCCATCTCTCTGGCCCTATTTTGTTTATTTTTAAGATTTATTTTTTATTTATATGTATGTGTATGAGACTGCATGAGCTTATGCTAACCATATACATGCAAGAGTGTATACAGAGCACAGAAGAGTGTGTTGGATCTACTGGAACTGGAGTTACAAGCAGCTGTGAGCACATGGGTGCTGGGAACCAAATTCAAGTCCTCTGCAAGAACAATGAATGCTCTTAATAACTGAGACTGCTGTTTTAGTTGCTGTTGTACTGTTTTAGAGGGACACCAAGGCCAAGGCAACTCATGAAAATAAATTAATTGGAGGCCTGCTTACAGTTTTAGAGGGCCAAAGCATGATCATCATGGTGCAAATCAGAAAGTTACTGGAGCAGTAACTGAGAGCTTTACATCCTGATCTGCAGAGAGAGAGAGAGAGAGAGAGAGAGAGAGAGAGAGAGAGAGAGAGAGAGAGAGAGAGATTGGGCTTGATGTGAGCTTTTGAAATCTAAAAACCCACCCCCAGTTACACACCATAACTCCAAAATAACTCCAAAACCTTCGCAAACAGGTATACTAACTAGAGTCCGAAACTTAAAATATGAGTCGACAGAGGCCATTTTCATTCAAATTATCACACCATCTATTCTGTCCCTTGACTGAATTTGAGAATTCTCTGAAACGTGTGTTACATTTCTTTGCTCCAAAGTTCGGACAATGGCCTCTACAAATTGTGTATACACTCACACACATTCATATGTTTTTTTAACCTACACACTGTGGTGGAAGCTTGATGCTGGCAACTAGTTGAGGGTCCGTATTACTCCAAGTTGTACTTCTTCATTTGTTAAATGTCAAGAACTGTCACACACCTTTGGAAGTCACTAAATAATTGCTCCCAATCAGGTTGGGGAAGTCGTGTGGTCTGATGGGTGTGGCTCAGTTGGTAGACTGATTGCATAGCCCCATGGCATTCCTGGATTTGATTCTCAATATCACATAAACCAAGCACGATGGTAAATGCTCGGGATCCAAACACTGGAAGACAGGAACTTCAGCAACGTAGTGAGTCTGAGGTCAGCCTAGGCTACATGAGACGCTCTCTCAAAAACCAACAAGATAGCAGGCAGAATGGGTCAGTCAGTTTAATGTGCCTGTCACCATGCCTGATGACATAGTTTGATCCCAGAGATCTACATGGTCAAACTAGAGAACAATGGAATCAACTCCCTTCTGATTTCCATACAGCCTCTGGGGCATGAGTGTAGGATGTGTATACATACATACACGTACACACACACACACACACACACACACACACGTGCATACATACAAATATAGTAAATAAAGAAAATAAAACATACACAAATGAGTGGAAGGTTTGTGACTGCCTTGGTAACCCATTCCCTCCACTTGAGGCCTTCCTGGTTACAGAAATTGGTCCTGTCTGCAGGGTGGCTGCATAATCATCGTCAAAGAGAACAGAGAGACTTCATCCGGCAAGTGATGGGAGCAGATGCAGAGTCCCACAGCCAAACATTAGGTGGACCTTGGGGAGTCATATATGGAGGAGGAAGGAGCAGAGGAATGAGGGGGTTCAAGGATACCACAAGAACAGGGCCCACAGAATCAACCGAGCTATAGAGGTCTTCTGCATATACATTTTAGTTATAGCTTGCTGTTCTTGTGGGACTCCTAACAGTGACTATGGGGTCTGTCTCTGCCTCTTTTGCCTGCTGTGGAACTCTTTTCCTCGTACTTTGCTGCCTTGTCTAGCCTTGATGTGAGGGTATGTGCTGGGTCTTATTGTAGTTTGTTGAATTTGGTTGGGAGACCTGTTCTCAGGTGAGGTGGAGGGGCAGGGTGGACCTGGGGGAGAGGAGAGGTGTTGGAGGGAAACTAGGGAACAAGAAGGAGGAGGGGAAACTACAATTGGGTTGCAAATATATGAGAACAGAATAAATTTTTTAAAATTAAATGAAAAAAAATAAATGGGGTCGGGCTGGAGAGATGGCTCGGTGGTTAAGAGCACTGGTTGCTCTTCCAGAGGTCCTGAGTTCAATTCCCAGCAGCCACATGGTGGCTCACAACCATTTGTAGTATGATCTGATGCCCTCTTCTGGTGTGTCTGAAGACAGCTACAGTGTACTTACATATAATAAATAAATAAATCTTTTTTAAAAAGAAAAAAATGGATAAGTAAATAAAATAGGAAAATAAAATGGAATAAGAAAAAATTGGCCTATGGCCAAAGAAGACAAACCAGGGCTTATGAAGCCCTGTACTCTGTCAACTGGGCTACATCGCTGGTCTTAGGGTAAATGCTAATCTGTAGGCGGTTTACTTTTTATTCTAAAATAATATTTTTTCTATCATTTCTTTAGAGATGTTAGTCTTGTAATAATATCCCTTAGTTCCCTTAACACCAAAACCATATAACTACTGAGAAGGGCTTTTATTTCAAAGCACAGAGGTGCAGTGTGAAGACACCGAAGCTTTTTAAGTGGGAGTTTATTTATTTATTTTGTGGAAGGTACTCTGGATAAATTATGCAGGATGTTCCAGGATTGGAAGTGCTTCGGAGGGAAATCGGAGTATACGGAGAGTAGCTGAAAGCCTCGATGAGAGCTTTCAACATCGAGAAGAGACACCGAGAGAGCAGATACCAGGCTCACAGTTTCAGGGGACTCTGCCGGGTCCCGCCCGAGGGCAGGGAGGGTGTGACAGAGTCATGGCAGCTGACGTCATGGCAGCTGGGAACTAAGAGAGAGAGAACGCTGGGCTGGTGAGCTTTGTCACTGTCTCCCTTTATTCCATTATAGCAATCACCAAGGTAGGATGGAGACCTGGAAGTCAAGTGAGGAGAAACAGACAGCTGACCAAATTCACCAAACGACAGGAGCCCACGGCAGTGAGTGGCCACCATGACAGTATTAGGGAAATGTTAAGAAAAAAACCCTAAGATGGTGGCTTACAGAGATTTCAGGGGCCAGGGATTGAAGGTGGCAAGTACAGTGTGGACAGCTTTCCAGAGGAGGTTTTCTGCTAGTATATCATGGGAGTATACTGGGTGTGGGATGACTGAGGAAAGAGGGTAAGTGCATGGGGCTGGGGGTACAAAATGAAGAGGGCGGGGGAAGGAGTTTTCCACAAGAAGGATGTCTGAAGTATACGATCATGTATTCTCAAACGCCCAAATGGAGGGCTTGACATTACATGAGAACATGCTTAATTCATCAGCATAAGGGGATAAGAGATGCCATTCAACATCTTGGAGGTCTGATAGAAATGATGGGGGTTGGGGATTTAGCTCAGTGGTAGAGCGCTTGCCTAGGAAGCGCAAGGCCCTGGGTTCGGTCCCCAGCTCCGAAAAAAAGGAAAAAAAAGAAAAAAGAAAAAAAAAAAGAAATGATGATGGGGCTTTTTTGTTCCTTGTGAGATCAGGGAAATAAGGCCAATAGTTGAGAATGAAAAAGCTGAGGACAGAGAAGCTGCTAACGATCGCCTTGGCACGTGGGAGAATGAGTTTGAGTCATGAGCATAACAGGATTGCTGTACTCTACCAAGGATGTTCTTGAAAAGAATGACCACCATGAGTGGAGATCTCCATGAATGACCACCGAGAGCAGAGATCTCATTTTCCTCCTGGCACACAGGGCATGCGTGGTTACGGTCTTAGAGTAGATAGAACTTTCCATTTAGTTAAGATGCGTGCCAACTGCTGAGGGTGCTGGGAGTTGAACTGGACTCTTCTGTAAGAGCAGTGTGTGCTCATAACCAGCCCCTCAATTAAGATACATTGCTGCCATGTGATTATGATATAGGCTGACAGGGGCAAGGTGAAGTTTATACCCAGTGGTGACTACAACAGTGTAACAGTACAGGAAATCACATTGACTTAGGAAGAAATGGAGGACACGCAACAGAGACAGCATGAAGGAAGTAGGACCCAGAAGAGGTTTTAGTAGGACTGAGGAAGTGAAGCTGGGTATAGTGCTGCACACGTAATCCCAGCACTCTCAGGCAGAGTTAGGCAGAGCTCTGTGAGTTCGAGGCCAACCTGGTCTACTGAGTGAATTCTGAGACAACCAGGGCTACACAGAGAAACCCTGTCTTTAGTCCCCCACCTCCTAAAAATTAATTCTTGGTGGTAGGGCCTTGGTGGTAGGCAAGGCCAGCTAGAAAGCTGGTAAATAATAGTAGAGAATGGAATGCTTAAATGCTGAGGTCAGAGACGGTGAGAATGTAGTCATCAGTAGACCTCGGCTAACATCACAGAAGAGGATAATGGCTGTCGAGGGTGGGCTGGAGGCCAAGACCACTGGGCCTCATAATGCTTATAGAGATTTTACTTCTCTCTTTGAGATAGAGTTTCCTGTCTCCCAGGCTGACCTCGGACATTGGGGGTGACCTTGATTTGCCTCTATTTCTTGAGTGTGTTTGTGTACGCGGAGGGGGTGATTTAAATGTGTATGCCACCAACCCTAGGTGAGGGCTTGAGCTTATTTTAATGGAGAGGGAGACAGAAGCAGTCCTAAGGACAAACCTGAGCTACATCCTAGCACTGTGTCCATTAACATTTCTTTTTTTTTTTTCTTTTTTCTTTTTCCGGAGCTGAGGACCGAACCCAGGGCCTTGCCCTTCTCTACCACTGAACTAAATCCCCAACCCCCTTCATTAACATTTCTAATGTCATAGTTGAACGGGATAAGGCATACAAACTGCTTCAAATGGAATACTGGTCCGTGGTCTCTGTGAGTCCACGCACACTACACAGCGTTGGGGGCTGGAGAAGAACTCTGAGAGCTCACCCCATTCCCTTAATTCTCTCATGGAATAAATGGCACCCATCTTTCCATCCATCCATTCATCCATCCATCCATCCATCCATCCATCCATCCATCCATCCATTCATCCATCCATCTGTCCATCCATCCGTCCATCCATCTGTCCATCTATCTATCTATTTTAGAGAAATGTCATTAATGGTAATCTCAGCACGCTCCAGCACCAACATTGTCATGGAGCCAAAGCGTGTGATGGCTGGGTGACCCCATAGACCCTCACATGCACAGAGGATGAGGAAGGTGACCATCAAACATGGGTCCCATGACCTCAGATGGGCCAAACCCAGAATGGCATGGGAGAAGACCTGCTGCTTGAGAGATGGGCTCCTGGCATAGCCAATAAGCAAGTTACCAAACACTGTGCCAATGCCAGACCCTGATCCAGCCACACCAACTGCTGTGTCCAAGAAAACACCACCAGTCTGGAGTCCTCAGCTGGCCACCTGGGGGCTGCTAGAGGAAGGCTGTTTAGATGGGACCTCTGGTCTACTCAGGAGGGAGGCAGACACAGGCCTGATTAGAGCCCCGGTACAGTAGCAGATCAGAACTAGAGAAATGAGAGTGACTTGGTGGTCTGCATTTTTCTTTTTTTATTTATTATTATTTTTAAAATTTTCTATGCACTGTTGTTTGGTCTGCATGTATGTCTGTATGAGGGTGTCCAATACTCTGGAACTGGAGATACGGAAGGTTGAGAGCTGCCATGTGGGCGCTGGGAATTGATGCCAGGTCCTTTGGAAGAACAGCCAGTGCTCATACTTGCTGAGCCATCTTTCCCGCTCCAAGTGGTCTGCATTTTTTCAACCTCCCAGCTTTAGCCCTTGGACTTGGTGTTCCACTGTTATTTATTTATTTATTTATTTATTTATTTATTTATTTATTTATTTATTTTTAAGCACCTTTATCTCTGGTCTCTTATTTTCAGGTGAATGCTATCCCATAAACAGTAATGCCTCCTTTCTTGAGTATTGACACAGAAGGCTGAAAGTGTTTATGTGCACATTTCATTTACTAATCATAGCAACTTTGTATAAAGTACGTGCTATTGTTACTTCTATTTTGCAAACAAGGAAAAAATAGAGAGCTGTAAAGTATGGGGATCTCAGAGTTAGGGGCTGACCTCAGTTTGTGGTACTAACCATTTAACCTTGCAAATGAATGCTCACACTGGGGCTGGGTGTGGCTCAGTTGGTAGAGCTTCAGGGGACCCTCAGTTGGGTCTCCAGTACCACGTAAACAGGACAAAACACTTGGGAGAAGTGCAAGGTTGTTTTCAGCTACATACTACAGCAGAGGTCAGCCCAGGCCAGCCTGGGCTATGTGTGTTGCAAAACAACACACACATACAAGCAAGCAAGTCAGTCCTGTTGGGCGAGATGAAGATTGATTTGGGATAATAAAACCAGTTTTTATGATGCAGCGCCATGATTTTTTTCATGCTTAAACATGAATATACCTTATTCTTTAGAATGAATGTATTTTTTTAAATATCTGTGATTCTTTTATTCAAATCTTGGGCCTACACATTCTAGGCAAGCACAATTGAGCTCTGCCCCTAACCCCAGATATGTATAATTTCTAATGGGCACTTGAGAAACTGTAACATGCAGAAAAAAGTTTGTTTTTTAAAGTTATCATCTAGAAGTAAAAGCATGGCTTTCAACCTTCCAAATAACCGTCAAAAGGATTCTGGATACTATTATTATTATTATTATTATTATTATTATTATTATTATAGATATGGATATTCAAGGTATTTGGCCATATTCTCATAGACTCCACCTTCAAGTGCTAGATGGGCCTCAAAGAATAATCAAGCAAATCAATATCCCATCGGCTGGGGCAGGGTCTACAGAATGCAATAAGGAAGCAGGAAGGGGCGGACAGGCTGTCGTGTCCTGGAGTGAGTTTGTCTTTCTAGATCTGTTTCAAGGTGTGTGGAGCACAGGCACGATCACATTTTTGTACTGTGGCTATTAGAACATTGAGCCACGATGGTGGTTTGAATGAGAAGAAAATTCCGATGTGACTGAACTGTAAAATCAATAAGGTCTATAGATGATCAAGTTTGAGAGCTTGAGAGCATCAAAAGTTAATGACATTTCTGAGGATTTGTCCATCCTCGTGGCAGGACCATTTCTGTCTTCTCCTGGTAACCAGCCTGTCCCTTAATTCCTGTGTGCAAGGATGCTCTTGGCTCAGTCTACCAGTGTGGGACTCCAGGCATGGGCCACGGAGCTTGGCTCTGTTTTGTTGTAGTTGAAGATATATTTGTGTGGAAATTCATAGGAAAAGGAAAATTAATGTCAGGAGAGAGGACAACCAGTTTCCTACAAGCCATTTTGCTTGACTGTATTTATTTGTTTGTTTGTTCATAGATGATCTCATGTGCCAGAAGCTGGCCTCGAACTCACTGTAGAGTCAAAGGTGACCTTGAACTCCTGACTCCTCTGTCTCTACCTGCCGAGTACTGGGATTCCAGACACAGCCACGCCTGGTTTATCCATTGCTGGGGATCACACCCAAGGCTTCATTCATAGCAGGCAAATAGGTAATCTACTGAGCTACATTCCAGCTCTCCCTGCTATTAAAAACAAACAAGGGGTTGGGGATTTAGCTCAGCGGTAGAGCGCTTGCCTAAGAAGCGCAAGGCCCTGGGTTCGGTCCCCAGCTCCGAAAAAAAGAACCAAAAAAAAAAAAAAAAAAAAAACAAAAACAAAAAAAACAAACAAACAAACAAAAAAACCAACCAAACAAACAAAATTTCCACCTCAGTGGGACATCACTAAAGAGAGATGATCCGGTCTTGGATGGTGAATTTTCCTACTAGTGGTAGTTCCAGCTTTACTCCAGGGACTCAGCAACGCAAACTAGGCCAGCCATCCTGCAGTATGCGTGACTGTGCCCCTGCTTAAGCTCTCCCAAGATCTATGAAAGTGCTCAGGGTACCTTGGAGAAGATGCGGCCAAGTCATCACCTAGAAGGGTAGCTGGAAGGCTCTTTCTCACAGAGGAAAAGGTGGAAAAGAGGAAACGCCCAAAGCGTAAAAGATACACAGGGTGTGACATTTCACCATCCTCAGTCTGCATTTGACAGGAGCTAAGGTCACAGTGGTATTCCCCATTCTGGTCACTTCAAATAAATGACTTGTTCCTCATCAAGAGGGAGTGGTTGGAAGGACAAAGAATGCGTGCGCTAGAGGTGGGTGGGTGGCTCGCCCACGCGGACAGGAGATCTGGCGTGAAGCGGGCGTGAGAGTGAATGGGAGCCGAACGGGCCCGCGCGGGGCAGGGAGGAGCAGCAGCCGGGCCTCCCGGGGGACGTCTCCCGGGCTGCGGGAGAGCCGCCGAGCTTCTTATCCCCACCCACCTCTCTAGCTCCAGCAGGCAGTGGTGCATATAGACATATTTCTGGGAGCTGTCCATGAGCTCATCGCTCTCCCGGCGCGCGGCGAGGGAAGGAGCCCTCCTCTTTCTCCCCGCGCCACCAGCAGCAGTCGCTTAGCGCGTGTCGCCGGCCCAGCCCGCAGCCTACCCGGGGTGCCATGGCCCTGCGGCACCCCGCGCGAAGGTAGGTGGGCTTGGGCAGCAGTCCCCCACAGGCGACCGCAGTCACGGTCCACCTTCTGCGGTCGCCTAGGAGCACCGGGGTCCCTGGCTGAGCCCGAACGCCGCAGGCCCGGAGCGGAAGAGACGAGGACACGCGGGACGGCTGGACTTGACCGAGGGAAGGAATTCTGAGACCGTGGACATGGCTTCTCCCACCTCCCCTGGCCCGGAGGGAGGGGCTTGCACCCAGCAGAACCCACCGCGGATCCGTCAGGTGGGTACTGGGTACAGGGGGTGCGCCACCCACGTCCTCGCCTCCCCCACCTCCCCCAAGGACTGGGACATCGACTCAGGGGACAGGGGCTGACCCCACTAGGGACCCATTCACATGAGCCTGGGCACTTCGCCTAGCCCAGGAGTATTCTTGAGACCTCTTTTTCACGGTCCACTTTGCACTCACGCCCCCTCACCCCTCCCCTCTACGCGCGCGCCTTTCTAAGCCAGGCGTGTAACTTCTGTCCGTACACACTCGGGCACACCCGCAAACTGATCTCTCTGCGCAGCACGGAGGCACACACCCAGTTGTCACATGACCCACTGCAGAGCTATACCGTTAGAAGCCACCTAGGGTGCTAGCTAGGATGGGGCTGTACCCCTGAATGGAGCTCCCTTAGGACTTTTGCCAGGCATGGCTGCAAACGTTGGCTTCTCACCCACAAGAGAGAAGGGACTTCAACTTTCAACACGGCTACCCCATCAATTGCAGCCATGTAGTTCATGCTCGCCCTACATCTATACTCACGCGGTTTGCCAGCACTCTAGCACCACAAGAAGGGCTTGCTTACTTGTCTGGCTGATTGAATAAGTCCTATTTTCTGTCTCTGTTATGTATATGTTAATAATTTTAAAAGGGAGTAGTGGTCCCGCGTGGCGGCCCACGGACTCCAGGGGATGAGGCTGGAGAATGCATTTGAGTTCGAGTTCAGCCTGGTCTACAAAGCAAATTCCAGGACAACTGGGGCTCCAGTCTCTAAAAATAAGGTGTGGTGGGGGCTGACGGGGGTGGGAGTGGGGTGGGAACATAGTACCCCATTCACTACTAATCTGATATTTCATAGTAGGCTTTTTCTCTGCACCTGCTGCCACAGGCAGGACCTCCACCCTTACTTAACCCTTAGATCCTCACAATGGTAGATTGGCCTCCTGCCTGTTCAGATGTGACGAATTGTTCTGAGATGTGATTTGCTAATGGCCAGGAAGGAACTTCTTTACCTAAGAGAACTGGATTCTTATGTAGGAACAGAGTACATCTATGGTTACTCTTTGGGCAGAAAGGCGATTCCCAGCAGAAGGGAATGGTGTCTTTCCTTGCAGAGTGAACTTTTTGAAGATCACTCAGAACTCCATAATTTATGAATGGATGATAGTAAATTTTGGTTAACAATTAACAAGGTCTTTGTCTCTTTTGACCCCTAACATCTCTAGGTAGATGTATTGTGGTATGTTCTTTTAATGGGGATTTTTTAATACAATACCTAAAAATTAATGAGAATTTCCTTTTCTGGCAGTCTGTTTCCAAAGGAATTGCTAGGGTTTGAAATCTTTATGGGGCCAGGATTCCAGTTTTATGACAGTATTTTTTTTTTTTTTTTGGTTCTTTTTTTCGGAGCTGGGGACCGAACCCAGGGCCTTGCGCTTCCTAGGTAAGCTCTCTACCACTGAGCTAAATCCCCAGCCCCATGACAGTATATTTTTAATTGCAGTTGAAGTTTTTTTTTTCCTTCAGAATTGTGAGAACAAGTATTAAATCTGGGTTAGAAATATTTATGCATGTAAGGATGAATAGGATGCTACTGTCTGCCGTGTAAGAGAAATTGAACGCTAAGCAAAAAATCATTTTTATAACTGTATTGGCTAAATTTGTTACTATGTGTGTGTAGCACTTGGACACAAATATTTAGGAGGCAAAAATCTTAAATGTGCTAATTTAAATACGATATAAGCATACACAGACATTTCTGTGAAGCCTAATTCTATATTTAGAACACTTTTACTGACCTTCGATATACTAGGGATGAAAATAGTTACTTGGAAAATTTGCCAGAAAGGTCATTGCTGTTTCGTAAAGGGGATACTTTACTGGGAAGACCTCATTAGGAGCTACAGATGACAGAATGCTGTAACATCGAAATTACCAACTGATGTCCTCTGTGCAGGGTTTCATTTTTTTTTTTTTTTTTGACCTTCCAGTACTCTTCTTAGGTGATTGGTGCATTAATTTGCATAGGATGTAGCAATGGGTTGCCCAGACTGGTCATTGTCCTCTATCTGACTTATCAGTGAGGTAGTACAGAAATACTGAAACCTCTGGTTGCAGAGTGGAATCTCCTCTCTGTCTGCAAGCGATATTAAACAAATTAGAAATAGCAAACCGGAAGCTACAACATGATGATCCAGCTACATGGCGAGCTGAGCTGTCATACACCCCTGTCACGCTGTGTTGTAACTGTGTCACGGTCTCCAGGACATATTTTATGTCCTTTATTCTTTTTCCTGTGGATTCTGGGTTTAATTGGCTCAAAATATGAACCTTCTCCCTCTTTCTGAACTATGTTGGGGGAAAAGTATAATTAAAAACACAGAAGTCCAAAGGAGTGAGAATTGTAATTGAGCACATTAAATGGCTTTTAGCAATAAACTCAATAATCATAATCTTAATATGTAATGAAAATTCAGAAATAAAAATATTTTAGAAACGATCTGATGAGTATATATTAAATGTAATTGGTAAATTAGTATATCTCATCAGTAATTTGAGTGAATCTATGCTGCGTTGCCCAACAATGGTGCTTGCCTTTAATCCCAGCTCTCGGGAGGCAGAGGCAGGTAGATCTCTTGAGTTTAAGGGCCTACAAATCAAATTCCAGAATAGCCAGAAAGGTTTTCTACACAAAGAATAACTGCACAAAACAAACAAATAAAAAAAGGGGAAGAAAGAAAGAAACAAAGAAGATGTGCTACATTAAAATTCACTTACTATATACTCATTCATAAGTTTTCCTCAATTTTTAAGATAGATAAATTCTTATGCTGTCTTTTGAGCATATTCCCCAGGCTCCATTCTATTCTCTTTGGTTTTGTTAAGGATAGCATTTCAGAGCCCAGGTGGCCTCCAACTTGCTATATAATGGAGGATGAACTTGAACTCCAGATGCTCCTGATTCCAGGGGTGAGTTACCAAGCAGGATGCAAAATAATGTTTGCATCCTAAGCTAGGCGGACAGGAAAAAGAGTGGGGATGGGTACACACCTGGAATCCTATCCCCTAGAGGACTAGTCAAGAAGGTCTCCTTGAGTTCAAGGTCAACCGTGGGAGAGAGCAAGGCCTTACCCAAAAAGAAAAAGACAAAAGAAAGAAAGCAGAGAAGACAAAACCATTTCTTATAAGTAAATACAGATTTTAAAATTTTAGGGGTTGGAGATTTAGCTCAGTGGTAGAGCGCTTGCCTAGGAAGCGCAAGGCCCTGGGTTCGGTCCCCAGCTCCGAAAAAAAGAACCAAAAAAAAAAAAAATTTACAATGAAAGCATCCTCACTGGAACATTGAACTGTCTATGGAGTCCTCTTCAAATTTCGACAACATGGATATTTTTCAGTATTTTGTTTTGATCCTTTCTCTAGTAATGAGCTTAAATAATACCTATGTTTGCATAGGTATAAATGCCAGTGTATGACTGAATTCACTTTTTTATCACTTGCTATATTTATGCTCTTGTTTAACTATTCGATATATGGTTGGACTTTTTAGCAAATGCTATTTTTACAACTTGACTTTTGGAGTAAGAGATCACATTATTATTGATGTGTGTGGTGTGTGTGTGTGTGTGTGTGTGTGTTTGTGTGGTATGTGTGTGTGTATGTGTGTGTTTATGCCTGTGCATATACACATAGTGTAAGTGTGGGCACACATGCCATGGTGTACATGTGTAGAGTCAGTTGCGAGGATTGAACTCAGGTCACCAGGATTACAAAGCGAGTGCGTATGCTAGCATAAGCTGAACAACTGCACAGCTTTGGACCGAAGTGTTTTTTGTTTTGTTCTTTAGAACTTTTAGAACATGATACAACATGTTCATGATGCAGCCAAGTATCTTTATATGAAGTGGTTAAAAATGAGAGTCAAGGAAAGGTGGCCTTTGACTTCATTTTTGTCCTTACTGAATGCCCCTTAGAAGAGAGAAAACCAAAACCAAAAAAACATATCAATATGCTGTATTATCCTGCCAGTAAGAAAGTAGATGTAACAGTAACAAAAGGAGGAGGGTACTTAAGGTATAACCAGTGAGGATACCTTCTGGCTTCCAAGTTTAGACTTTCCATTTAAACACACGCACACACACACACACACACACACACACACACACACACACACACACACACAAACAAGCAAAAAAATGCTCACATTTTATTTTCATAATAAAGTTCAGAAGTATTCTTTGCTCCTTTGAAATTCATAAGTCAAACCAGGAAGACATATATCCTCCGTGTCAGCTTGTGTTCCCTTGTGTGTTTCTTTGTGTGTGTTCATTTCCTTATGGTACGGAGGACGGACACCATGGCCTGGCCCTGCTAAGCCACACTGTACCAGTGAGCTACACTCCCACCCCTACCCCATGCTTTTTGTTCAGACAGGGTCTGGTGTATCCCAGGCCAGCTTTACACTCGCTTTCCAGCTGAAAATGATCTTGAGTTTCTCTTCTTGCTGTCTCTACTCCCAGGGCTGGGATTCTAGGGATGTGTCACCATGTCATCGAGTTACCATGTCACCACACCTGATTTTATGAGATGAACAAACCCAAAACTCTGTGTTTGTGGTAGGCAAGCATTTTATTAACCTCTAAGCACCCCCACCCCCACCCCCATGATTTTAAGATAGGATCTGGTTGTCTAGGCTGGCTTTGAACTTGCAATCCTTCTGCTTCAGTCTCCTAAAGACTTGGTACAAGGAACACATTATGAGCCTTGCATTTTATTTTTCATCCATTTTCTAACCTCATAAAAGAATGGGTTAAGAAATGGTAGTTTAGGTTAGGCCTTTAATTCCAGCATTTGGGAAGCAGAGGCAGGCAGATCTCTTAGTTTGAGGCCCGCCTGGTCTATAGAATGAGTTTCAGAATAGCCAGGGCTGCACAGAGAAACAAAAACAAACAAACAAACAAAAGATAGTTTTACAACTGAATTATCTTTACACACCATATATGCTAAGAGACCCTACGGGCTGATGGTTCTTTTTTTTTTTCTTTTTTTGGTTCTTTTTTTTCGGAGCTGGGGACCGAACCTAGGGCTTTGCGCTTCCTAGGCAAGCGCTCTACCACTGAGCTAAATCCCCAGCCCTGCTGATGGTTCTTTTATGGTACTGAGGCTGCAAGTCTTTGAGGCCCAATGGGATGATCTTATTCTTTGAGCCAAAAATGTAATGACACTGCTTCCTTGGTGATCAGTAGTTTTCCAGGGCCTCTGGGTATAGCTGTCATTTCATTCATGGAAACAAAAGTGTTCTTTTTGTGTGTCCTGTGGTAATTTAGAGACCTCTCATGTGGCAGTAATAAAACGTTTACGAGAAGCCAGCCATGGTACTCAGCTTCGTGGTACTCCCAGAAATCCTGGGAGGAGATATCCTTATTCCCATTTCGAGGTGACACCGTACGAATTTAGGAAGACTACTGTGGTTGAAGTTCACAGACAGAGTTTCAACCTGGGGATCTAAAATGGGTCTTGGTGGCTCCGGTCACAGTCGCTGTTCACCGTCTTGCTCGTCTGAGCTGAGGATCATGACTACTGTGGAGCTCCTCCAAGCCCTCTGGTGCGCCTAGCTTACTGCAATTATTCTCGTGGAATTCTCTTTTGAGCTGCCTTAACTTGACTGTGGGTTTTAAGCAGAAGTGAAATTACTCGAGTCCGTCAAGTGAGAATAAGCTGAATTCTCTCTCCATGTCCATGATCTCTAAAAGAGAATTTTGCCAGCATCCAGGTTGCTGAAAGCAGAGACTGACTCACTTAGATTTTGTTTCTTCTGGGGGCTACACAATTATTTCCTGCTATCTGTTCACACTCCTGAAAAATGTCAGGTTTTGAATAATTCGAGCTAATGGGGAATCTCCCTGAACAGGTCCTCCCTGTACCCTAAAATATTTCCAATGTCAAAAATTTCTATTTCTGGGGTTGGGGATTTAGCTCAGTGGTAGAGCGCTTGCCTAGCAAGCACAAGGCCCTGGGTTCGGTCCCCAGCTCCGAAAAAAAGAAAAAAAGAAAAAAAATTTTCTATTTCTTGTATCAATTCTATTCTTTGTATAGACATGTCAAGTTGTTAGGGATACACTTTATGGATGTGTATATATCTCTCTGCACACACACACACACACACACACACACACACTTATATATAATTACATCTTATATAAAGTCCTGTGTTTGGTCCCATCACTGAACAAAAAAATGCTATTTTAAATTTTCATGCCGTATAAAGTGTTGGGGTCTTGGGAGAGTACAGTTGAATTTGGACAGTGAAAGGATGGGAGAAAGAGGCAGTAAATTAATATGGCAGTGTATGACCATTTAAATTTATGTTTCAAATGTAAACTTTTGTTTGTATTTATTGTTTTTTAGATACAGGGCCTCCTTTAGCCCAGGGTGGTCTAGAACTTGCTTTGTAGATTAGGATGGTCATGGATTACTGATCTTCCTGCCTCTCCTTTCATATTGCTGGAATCACAGGCCTGTGTTTCCATGCCAGGCTTTACATTTTGCTTTTAATTTGTGTACAGTAAAATTCTCTTTTATATAGTTTAACAAGTTTTGATAAATGTTCAAGGTATAATGGTCACCATCCAGCTACAGTATAGTTTTACTACTTTGTAACATTCTATCTGCCAATCCTGTGGTCCAGCATTCACCTGCATGTGACGCCTGCTAGCCAGGGTTCTATTCTCTGTCTCTATTTCTGTGTGTGTGTGTGTGTGTGTGTGTGTGTGTGTGTGTGTGTGTGTGTGTGGTGTGTGTGTGTATGGTGTGTGTGTGTGGTGTGTGTGTGTGGTGTGTGATGTGTGTGTGGTGTGTGTGTATGTGGTGTGTGATGTGTGTGTGTGTGGTATGTGGTGAGTGTATATGGTGTGTGATGTGTGTATGGTATGTGTGTGGTGTGTGGTGTGTGATGTGTGTATGGTGTGTGATGTGTGTATGGTATGTGTGGTGTGTGTGTGTGTGTGGTGTGTGGTGTGTGTGTATGTGTGCTGTGTGCTGTGTGTGTGTGTGGTGTGTGATGTGTGTATGGTGTGTGTGTTGTGTGTAGTGTGTGTGTATGTGGTGTGTGTGTATGTGTGCTGTGTGGTGTGTGTGTGTGGTGTGTGATGTGTGTATGGTGTGTGTGTTGTGTGTAGTGTGTGTGTATGTGGTGTGTGATGTGTGTATGGTGTGTGTGCTGTGTGCTGTGTGTGTGTGTGTGGTGTGTGATGTGTGTATGGTGTGTGTGTTGTGTGTAGTGTGTGTGTATGTGGTGTGTGTGTATGTGTGCTGTGTGCTGTGTGGTGTGTGTGTGGTGTGTGATGTGTGTATGGTGTGTGTGTTGTGTGTAGTGTGTGTGTATGTGGTGTGTGATGTGTGTGTGTGGTGTGTGGTGTGTGTATATGGTGTGTGATGTGTGTGTGTGTGGTGTGTGGTGTGTGTATATGGTGTGTGATGTGTGTGTGTGTGGTGTGTGGTGTGTGTATATGGTGTGTGATGTGTGTATGGTATGTGTGTGGTGTGTGGTGTGTGATGTGTGTATGGTGTGTGTGTTGTGTGTAGTGTGTGTGTGTGTGTATGGTGCGTGTGTGGTGTGTGTGTGTGGTGTGTGGTGTGTGTGTATGTGTGTGGTGTGTGTGTATGTGTGGTGTGTGTGTGTGTAGTGTGTGTGGTCAGTGTGTAGTGTGGTGTGTGTGTGTAGTGTGTGTGGTGTGTGTATGTATGGTGTGTGGTGTGTGTGTGGTGTGTGTGGTGTGTGTGGTGTGTGTATGTGTGGTGTGTGGTGTGTGTGTGTGGTGTGTGTGGTGTGTGGTGTGTGTGTGTATGTGTGGTGTATGTGTGTGGTATGTGTGTGTGTGTGGTATGTGTGTGTGTGGTGTGTGCGGTATGTGTGTGTGGTGTGGTGTGTGTGTGGTGTGGTGTGTGTGTGGTGTGGTGTGTGTGTGGTGTGTGTGTGTGTGTGGTGTGTGTGTGGTGTGTGTGGTGTGTGTGTAGTGTGTGTGGTGTGTGTATGTGTGGTGTGTGGTGTGTGTGTGTATGTGTGGTGTATGTGTGTGGTATGTGTGTGTGTGGTGTATGTGTGTGTGTGGTGTGTGCGGTATGTGTGTGTGGTGTGGTGTGTGTGGTGTGGTGTGTGTGGTGTGGTGTGTGTGTGGTATATATGTGTGTGTGTGTGTGGTATGTGTGTGTGTGTGGTGTGTGGTGTGTGTGTATGTGTGGTGTGTGTGTATGTGTGGTGTGTGTATGTGTGGTTGTGTGTGTGTGTGTGTGTGTGTATGTGTGTGTATTTACTAGTGCTGGATATTGAACACAGGATCTGATATATGCTAGGCAAGGGCTCAGCCACTGAGCTATATGCCAAGCCCCAGTCCCGGACCTTTTCGCCTTTCTCAGAATGTCAGATAAATAGCATTACCTGGAATACATCCAGTTGAAATCGATTTTTCTTCCACTCAGCCTGCAAAGCCCATCTAAGTTATTGCGTGTGTCAACATTTTATTCCTTGCTGTTGCTGAGTTGTATCTATTGTGTGGTCTAACGTGCCTGGCCATTCACTAGATGAATATTTTGGGTTGTGTCCAGGTTAGGGTAATTATGAATGAAGTTGCTATTAAATATTTGTATATAGGTTTTTGTGTGAGTATAAGATTGTGTTTCTCTTGGATATGTTTCTGTCTAGGAATAGGATTGCTGGATCATATGTGTGCTGGATAGTTTTATGTCAACTAAAGTTATTTGAGAAGAGGAAACTTCAATTAAGAAAACCCCTCCATGGGGTTGGGGACTTAGCTCAGTGGTAGAGTGGGGCCCTGGGTTTGGTCCTGAGGATCATGGGGGTGGGATGGGGGACAAAACAACAAAAAGAAAATGCCTCCATAAGATTGGGCTTTAGGCAAGCCTGTAGGGCATTTTCTTAATTAGTGATTGGTAAGGAAGGCTCAGTCCATAGTGGGTGGGAGGCTGGTATTCTGGGTTCTATAAGAAAGTAAGCTGAACAAACCACAAGGAGCAAGCCAGTAAGCAGCACTCCTCCATGACCACTACATCAGCTCCTGTGTACAGGCTCCCTCCCTGTGTGAGTTCCTGCCTTGACTTCCCACAGTGTCGGACTAAGATGTGGAAGTATAAGCCAGATAATCCCTCCAACCAGCACCCCCCCCCACCCACACACACTTGATTTTGGTCATGGTGTTTCATCACAGCAATAGTAACCCTCAGTACAAGATTGTGGGTGCATGTTTAGATTAATAAGGAGCTTCAAACCAGGCAGCGGTGAAGCCTGCCTTTAATGCCAGCACTTGGGAGACAGAGGCAGGCAGATCTCTGTGTTTGAGGCCAGCCTGGTCTGCAGAGCAAGTTCCAGGATAGATAGAGCGACACAGAGAAACCCTGTGTTGGAAACAAAAACAAACACAAACCACAAAACCAACAAGCCAAAACAGGGATTAGTTTTGTTCTATACAAGACTAAATCAACACGATGCATACATAGTACTAAATGTCCTAAGATGTTAAGAAGTAATGGGAAAAATTATAGGCATTTTATACAATGTAAAAATGCTAGCCTAGCACGTTGGGAGCTTGGGAGAGAAAAATAAACATCCAAGTCAGTTTTGCCAAATATTAATGCGAAATAAGGAGGGGCTTCAGTCTTCATTCGCTGTGAACTATAAAGATTAGTGGTTTATGTTTTTATAAGTAGTTATCATATGACCAGATTATGCTATATCGAGGAACTAATTACCTACGTCCAGTGATCTGTAGCGGCCTCCAGTTCAGTAGTCTGTTGTGGTAACTTTTAAAGTAGTTTTCTCGATCAATTCCTGAGTGACAAATCACTGAGAACACGGGAGCATCACAGAGCAGCAGTCATGAGTTTTGCTCATGGACCTGCAGTTTGGTTAGAGTGAGGGGGAATCAGCTAGATGACTCCTCAGGCGGGGCAGGAACCGTCTAAGCTGAGAGCTGCTAACATATCCGGTGCTGAATGGGGTGCACAGCCAAGCCTGTGCATAGACACTGCAGGAAGGGAAGGATGACCATTACCACAATGGCGCTGATCCTGACTGGGCACCAGCTACACAGTAGCACTGCTCTGAGCACTTCCTGTTTAACCACCTCATCGGATGGAAACGGCAGGTACAATTACAGTCCCCGTTACTGACGGGAGGAAGGAGACACAAGCAGATTAAACAGTCGGCTTATGTCATGCAAGCAAATGACAAGAGCCAAGCACTCAGACCCAGGCAGCCGGGTGGCAGGAGCCTCCTCTCCTATCTCCAAGAGCAACAGGATGTCGACTGGTCGTGCCAGGTCCAGGGACAAAACAAGTAAGTAACTGAGGTACATAGTACCATAGTGTCTAAGTAAAAATGAGTTTTTACACACCTACAGTGAGCAAAATAATTGTCTTTTAAATACAGACTGTAGCCCCAGACTTGTTCATTCCGGTTTTATTCAGTCTTCCATACCATGACCAGGAGTCAGACCAACTCCCGCCCAGCTCCTCACTGCATGCACTGGATGAATCTTCTCTACATTGGCACGTAGCTCCCAGAGCACGGCGGCAGAGGAAGTGTAGAAGTGAAAGGTCTCTTCACGATGTAGTTCTGGAACCTCCCGAGGTCCCTTCGCTGAATTCTATTGGTCAAGGTGGTCCAGGTTCACCCGAATCCAAGGAGGAGAAGCCAGAGATGAGCTTTTGAGACACACCAGGGTTGGAGAGTAGCACCACATCAGAAGAACAGCGTGCGGGATGGTGTGTGAGCCTTCTCTGGAAGTACGCCCTGCTACAGAGAGCGGGTGCTAAGCTGACAGGAAGTAAGCCGGTGTCAAACCAGACTGAGCCTGGTATTTGCCGTCGTGATAAGAACTAGTCGAAAATTATTTTATGGGAGGTAATTTGTCACAGCTTCATGAATCACTGTATCGAGCACTACACTTGATTTGTACCGTCTCCTTAATAGGCCAGAGAACCTAGATGTGGGTCTGCTTGTAAGTTTCTGACAGTGTTAGGCTGCACCACCCTTAAAGCCAATAGACATCCGTACCTACAGCCATTCACTGTGGGGTGTGTGTGTGTGTGTGTGTGTGTGTGTGTGTGTGTGTCTGACCACTCCCTTTCCTACTGAGTGAGGAGTGCCTGGAGACGGGAGACTCAGACACAAATCATCTACTCTCAACTGTTCCCTGGAAGTCAGGACATGGGATTCTTGTCACACTGATCTCAAAGGGCTGCTAATTCGCACCTGTTTGTAGTGGGCAGCCTATAAGGCCAGTATGCACACCCTGAAACCCATTGATGTCCATTTATTTGCTGGGTTTAGAGGCTGAGAGTAAAGGCTGTGGTATACTTCACTTTGGAAGTAGAGGTCAAACTGTTACCCACTGGATACAATTTGTTTAAGGTTTAAATAATATACTTTTCATATGCATTTAGCTTAATACCTGTTCCTTGTAAATACTCTTTTTTATTGTTATATAATGAATGCTCAATAAATATCCACTTCCTCACTTTCCCAAGGACCACAGGAGGAGAGACAGATGTTCTCCTGCATGGTAGACACATCTGGCATTAGGTTGTAAGATTCCCCTGTCGCTGCCTGAGTTAGTCTCAGTAGATCATAAGCATTCATTTTGTAATCTAATAATTAATCTTAGGGATCAATTGTTAAACCAAATAGAATTAAGCTTGTAGCTCAGTTGTGGACTGCTTACCAATCCCTATCATATGGTACATACAGCCGTGGCTTTATGTACCCCCAGCACTGCCAAAAAAATTCTACCAAAAATTCAAAACAAAGCATGAAAGCAAACACATAAAAATTTGGGTGATACAGAATTGTATAAAGACGTAGCAATTGTAAAACATGACAGGCTGGAAATGGAGCTCAATAAGTAGACTGCTTGCCTGTTATGACTGGAGCCCTGGCTTCCGTCTCTAGCACTTAAATCAGGAATGGTAGAACATGTCTGTAACACCAGCACTTTCAACGTGGAGGCAGAAGGGTCAAAAGCTTAAAGTCAAGGCTGGAGAGCCCCCTTGGTGGTTAAGAGCACTGGATGCTCTTCCAGAGGACCTGGGTTCAATTCCCAGCACCCCACTGGCAGTTTACTGCTCTCTTTAACTCCAGTTCTAGGGATCCCACACCCTCACACAGACACCAGTGCAGACAAAACACCAAATCACATGTAATATAAATAAATATCTAAAAAAATTTAAAGTCATCCTTCGGAGCATAGAGTTGAATACCAGCCTGGAATACATGAGAACTTATCTTCAGAATAAAAGATAGATAGATAGATAGATAGATAGATAGATAGATAGATAGATAGATAGATAGATAGATACACACACATGTTTATGTTGTGAAAAAAAACCATAATTTTAACTTGAATCTCCCGATTCCTACATTTCGGTTAGCCAATTGTCATTCACTATACTACAAGTTTTAAAACAAAGTTATCATGCTTTCTTTTTTGTTTATTTTAGTGTTTTGAGACAAGGATTTTCTGTATAGCCCTGGCTATCCTAGAACTCATTCTGTAGACCAGGTTGGACTTGAACTCAGGGATCTGCCTGCCTCTGCCTCCCACGTCCTGGGGCTGAGGTGTACATTGCCACACCCACCTTATTGTGCTTTTTTTTAAGTTGAAGGAGTTATTGAAGGATGTTCACAAATGTTTGCATAGGAAGAGCAAATGACTCCAATTTAGCCTCTACAATCCTCTAAGTCAGTGGTTCTCACCTTTTCTAATTCTGCAACCCTTTGATGCAGTTTCTCATGTTGTGGTAGCCGCCCCCCCCCCCAACTATAAGAATTATTTCATTGCTACCTCATAACTGTAATTTTGCTACTGTTATGAATCACAACATAATATCTGATATTTCCAGCAGTCTTAGGCGACCCCTGTGACAGGGGCAATCAATCCCTAAGGTTGAGAACCACCTTAGACTGTGCTTTTGAAATAAAAAATGTATTCTAAAGCTGTGTGTGATGGTGCATAGCTTAAATCCCAGCACTCAGGAGGCAGAGCAGGTAGATCTGCCTGAGTTCAGGACCAGCCTGGTGTACAAAGTGAGATCTTGTCTCAAAACAAAACAGTGAAGTAAAAGAAAAGCAAAAAGAACAGTGTGTGTGTATAGAGTATAGATAACTCTTTCAAAGAGTCACGAGGTAGATAATTCTTGGGAGTACCATTGTTCCATCAAAGGCTGCTTTTTACTCATTCCTATCTGAGTTCCGCAATGTGGAAAACTCAAGGTGATAAAAGCAATAATGACTTTTGACCTTTGGTATGCAATTTCCAGTAAAGCTTTTTTATTATTATATTCTGCTAATTCTTTGTTTCCTTTTTAATGTTGCCTGCTTGTCTGGGGGACTATAACAGAGTGATAATCCCCGAGTTCAGTTTCTAAAACTAAAATTAGGTCAGAAGATGACTTAGTGGAATGGTTGTTCTGTCTTCTGCCCGGTTCTCAGGACTGAACTCAGATGACCAGCTTGCACGGTGAGGCCCTGTGGGCATCCACTGAGTGTCCACGGAGCCATCTCATTGGCCCCAGGTAGTTTTGATTTGTTTAGTTTTTTCTTGGAAAAGCTGGAACTGGATTTACAAATGGTTGTGAGTGCCATGCGGATGCTGGGAAAGGAACGGGGGTCCACTGGTTGAGTGGTTGAGGCTCTTAACCTTGGCGTCATCTCTCCAGCCCCCCAGATATCTTTTTATAACAATGCTAAGGAAGATGTTTTCCATTCAAAACTTTTACCATGCTAATAAGAGAATTAATAGGGAATGGCACAGCCATAGTAGAATGGGTTTGGTCACTAAGTTCTGAGCCATTCATTAGCGAGACTCAAATCCCATATTGTTATTTCTCAGCAGTGCCTTTGCTGAGGTTTGTAAACTCCCTTGTCTTAGGACCGTTATCGTCTACTATTATCTTTATGTCAGCCATTTTTATCTTTTTCTTTTCTCAGTGCTGGGAATTGAACCCATAGCAAACGATGTCAATCATCACTTGACTACATCATCGGCCGTATTCGTTAATCCTATTCGTGTTCTCGAGGTTACGTTATCCTTTGATTCCTGAGGTGTTTTCCTTCTGTCAATTTCCTAGGAAAATCTTCTGTTATATATCTGCTTGACAAGCTGACAGTAATGTGAGTCTAACCAGCCTCTTCATATTTTTTTTTCTATTTATTATTTGTAATGCTGAGGATTGAACTTGGGGCTTCTTGTATTCTTTTGTCTTGAACTTAGATGTACTTGGTCTTGGTGGTTGGTAAGCTATGGCTGGGGTCGACAGTATATAGATTCTTTTGTTTGTTTCTTTTGGGTTTTTTGAGACACAGTTTCTCTGTGTAGCCCTGTCTGTCTTGGAACTCACTCTGGGCCTGGAACCCAAAAATGTTCTTGCCTTTACCTCCTGAGTGCTGGGGTCAAAGGTGTGGGTCACCACTGCCCGGCTTAGATGTTCTAAACGATATCTTTGAGGATGGTCTCTGGATCCTTTTCAGGCTGCAAACACAACTGTCTGGGTTGGGGTTCAGACTAGTTGCTCTTCTGTGAGAGAGAACTAGAAGCAGCTTGAGGATGTGCCCCAGTTCAGGGCTGGAGGGACAGAAGAGTGTCCCAGTCAGGGCTTGTCATAATCCAGTGCATGGTATCTCACAGCCGGAAGAAGTTGGAAGAGGTTTCCTGACCTACATTACTGGAATTTACTTTTCCTTTTAATGAACTTAAGCAAGCATTTTTGTTTTGTTTTGTTTTGTTTTATTTGTGCAGGATTGAACAGTTTAAATTCTTCCTAGTTTTTTTTTTTTATTTTTAATTAGCATAGAAAGTAATGCACTTTCTTTTGGCATTTTCCAGTTACTTTGTTTTTCTTGATTGTCCTTGAAAAGGTTTTTGTTTGTTTGTTTGGTTGGTTGGTTGGATTTTTTTACTTTTTTCCTTCAATGAGATACTGAGAATTGAATACCTGTCCCCATGGTGCTATGCAGATTCTCCCCTCACCCTCGAGCTATATCTCTAGTTGTTCCTTGAATCTCTATTTTGAGACATTGTTTTACAAATGTGCCCAGGCTTGAACTAACTCCATAGCTCTGGAACCTTCTTTGCTCTCCACCCCTGACTTCTGTCTCCTGGGCTCAGGGATAGAGAGGTCTGAGGAATGCTGAGGGCAGTACGAAAGAGTGTAAGGCAGTGGGGAGGGAAAATGTGTGAAATACCCACCCTCACAAAGCCTTTACCTAAAGGTGTCCTAATCTTTTTAAAAAGCCATTAAAAGATTTTTTTTAAAAAATCATCTATTTCACTAAAGAAGAAGTGAATCTCTGGGAATCTTCCACAGCATCTTCCCCACAAGCTGTTTGTTCACCTCCGTTTTTCCTATATAATGCATGGCCCGTTGCCAGGCACTTGGCATTAAAAGCCAGACTCCTGGAAATGCAATTTTTCAAACCCATTAACCTTTATTAAACTCTTATGAAGAAGAATCGCCCTTTTCTCCTGCAGCGTATGATCCGGTATGAGTTGGATTTGACTGACATTTGACCCCCAAGTCTGTCCGAAGACGGGCTCATAAAACTCAGATCTTTTTAGAGGCTTTTATGGAAACTGAGTTTCTCTTCTGCTGTTCATATCATCAGGCAACTTCTCCCTCATTCTGGAAATGGCTTCTCGGTAAGAGCAGCCATGACGTGAGGGAAGATGATAAATGCATGGTTTCATGCTATCACCTCCCATTGTGAACGTGATCCAGGCCCAGGGACTGGCTTGTAGTTGCCAGCACTCTACAAGTAAAGTGAGAGGATGCTGGGAATCTGCCTGGGTAACACTGCAGGAAGACGACTTCTCAAACCTAAATCAGTGATGGAACTGGAGAGCTGACTCAGCAGTTAGGAACACTTGCTGTTTGGTTTCCAAAGCCCATGTCTGTCTCACATAGCTTCTTATTCTAGCCCCAGGGTGATGTGACACCCCTTTCTAGCATCTGACGCAACCCCATACACATGCCACACACGTACAGGCACGCCGAGAAATACAAGTAGAGTAAATCTTTTGAGAGCTGAGTACACGCACGTACATTTCTAACGTCATGAGCACTAATCGCTGTCATAATGCTAACTGTGCTGCGCGCTCTCCTCCTTCACATGCTGGGACTTTGCTCAGCAGCGGCCTTTTCCTTTCTACCCCCATCCATTGCGCTTCTCTGCTTGTAGAGACTGGACCAAAGCTGTACCTGACAGCAAGGTGAAACCAACTAACTCACCCATTGTGGCCAGAGGGATGCTTTTGCTCGAACGTTTTGCAAATGTCCTGAATCTTACAAGGCTTTTTACCAACCAGTTTTGATTTTTCGAGCCCTTTTGACTTCCGGAAGTTGTTCTCAATGAGGCTGAAGAGCAGATATTCAGATACTCAGATAAGGCCAATGTGAGTTTGGGATGTGAGTTTCGGCTGTAGATACCATTCATCATCCAGCAAGTATATCCGCTTCCTCTGAAGTCCGGATGCTCGGACTTCCTTAGAGGGCGGGTATCTGAGCCTCTGTGGCTAACACTTCAAGTGTTCTATCTCCTCACTCTCGAATCTGATAGTGATCACAGGTGAGAGATAAAGAGGTCATGGGTGGTGGAGCATGCTTGGAATGCCAGCACTCAGGAGGCTGATCCACTCGGGTTGCCAGCAGTTCAAGTCCTGTCTGAACAAGAGCCTGTCTTGAGCAGAGCGAGAACTGGGTGGGCCTGGTGGCATACACTTTTAATCTCAGCACTCTGGAGGCAGAGACATGTGGATCTTTGAGTTCAAGGCCAGCCCGGTCTACAGAGCAAGTTTTGGGACAGCCAGGACTACTTGCATCAGTAACAAAACAAAACAAACAAAAACCAACCAACCAAACAACCAACCCAATCGACAAATATATGGAAACCAATATAAAACAACCTAGAACTAGGAAAGCCAGGACTGTCTTTTCATACCTGTCATTCCAGCTCTTAAGAGAGAGGCAGATTGATCTTACATTTGAGGACAGCCTAGGCTACATAGTAAGATCCTAATTCAAAAAAGTAATAAGGCCTGGTGATGTCGCTCACCCGTTAGAACACTTGTTTATGCATGGCCCTGGGTTTGAGCCCCAGCGATGGAGAAAAAAAAGAGAGAAAAAAAAAAGAAAGAAAAAAGAGACTCAGACTTAGCAGATTTCTCAAGATCAAAGACAAGTAAAAGACAGAATAAGGGATCCAAGCCCACATTCGTGAGACACGGAAGCCTGCAGCCTTAAATAGCACACGGAATGCCACCGCCTTATGGCAGCTGTCAGGCTGGAGCCTGGAAACACGGACGCAAATACTCTCAACAGGGGGACAACCAACCAAAGAATACACTGTGATCATCTCGGCGGTTGGAGTTTCACGTTCCCATGCAACAAGGACCTTTGTTCGCTTGGTGAATTCAGAAGTCACAGAGAGGCTGGAGCTTAAGGATTACTAAGGGCTTGAAGCATGGTGAAGACCAGGAGGGACCTTGTCAAGGAACGGCTGTAGGAGAGGGGACAGAGCATAAGGAGTGTGTTTGTCACCGTGACTGGTTCGTGGTTCTCCTAGCACATAGTCACTTTTCCTCATGCCAGTCACTCATCCCTGCAGCGTCTATTATCACGACAGGCTTCTGTCGCTTCAGTGGCACACCTCTTATTATTCCAGGTTTTTATCTGCCCGATTACCCATCAGCTCCTGCAGAGTGGACTGGGCTCCTCCATAGCTCTTGCTCTCTGTGATCTACTCCAGCTGCCCTCTTTGCCCCCTATCGTGGGTGGGACCCTCCCGGCAGTCCTGTTTCTGAGCTGGAACCCTTGAACTACCTTTGATTTCTCTCTTCCTTCCTCTCACTTTCACTGACCAGAGTCAGGCCTACACGGTGCCGTTTCCAGCCAGATTGTGACATTTCCCAGTTGACTTCACTCTGCTCTGCCTTCTTCTATACGTCGGGTTCTGCAGTCACACCATTTGAGCCTTTCAAATTTGAGCTTCAGGCTTTGGCATTCTAAATTGCCTCCAGGCTAACAGGGTCGGCTCTGGCAAAGGCCACAATATAGTTGTGGTTTACTCTTTGATGGTGTGTCTTCATTTCTCTTCTGGCATATCCTTGCTTCTGCCTCCAAACTGTATGACAGCTACTCATTTCTCTGTTAATTTTTCCAAAACACAGATTTGCAGGTCTGCACACACAAGTGCCCAGTGCATACTTGTATACACACATACACACAGTAGTTAAGGTTTCCATAAACTGGCCTTAAATTTTAGGACTTTCCTGACTATGCCTGGGAGAGTTGATTCAGTAGCTCTCCCAGGTCCTCAGTGGTGCAAACATCTCTAACCCTTCTACACTGCAACCCTTAGCTGACAGCTAAGTCACAAGAAGGCTGCCTCCCTTCCAAGTATCTTGTTTTCTTGCAATGACTCCCAAAGAAGCAAGGACTAGGGGTCCAAAGCTCTTTCTCACAAGTTTGGGATGCAGTCCAGTGCCAGAGGATGCTACCCTTCCCTCTAGCTTTGGAAATGGTATCTCTTGTCGCTCAGGATGGCTTCAAACTTCCTATGTAGCTGAGAATGCCCTTGACCTCCAGGTCTCTAGAGTGCTGGGATTCCAGGCAGGAGCTACTGTTTCCGGTTTACGTGTTGCTGGAGACTAACTCTGCAGATTCTTGTGTGCTAGGTGGACGCTGCTAATTGAGTTGCGTTCAGCAGATGCTTTCCTATGTGTGAAACCCCGGGTTCACTCTTCCTCCAAGGTCTTTCTCTGGGGCAGAGAGATGGCTTAGAGTGTTAAAGTGCTTTTGCACAAGGCCGGCAAACCGAGTTAAATCTCTGGAGCCTACAGAAAAATGGAAAAAGCAGCCAGGTGGTGGTGGTGCACACCTTTGCTCCCAGCACTTTGGAGGCAGAGACAGGTGAATCTCTGTGAGTTCAAGGACAGCCTGCTCTATAGGATGAGTTCCAGGACAGCCAGGGCTACATGGCGAAACTGCCTCAACTCCAACTTTCCCAAAAAAAGTGGAAAAGCAAACCAGCTCTACAGTCTTGTCCTCTGACCTCTATACATACATGTGGGACATGAACACCACACGGTCATGCACATACACACACACAGATAAATAAAGTCTTCCATGTTCACATCTCCGCCCAGGGAGTAAGTTTGCCTAGAAGTCATCTTGCAAATGCCTTCTGCTACGTTGGTGGTAGAATTGGATCCTGTGCCCCTCCACTTCTAAAAAATCCGAAACTGAATTTTGTTGGGGAACATTAGAGAAAGGATTAGTGACCCAACCCACAACAGCTGCTGTTACCTACAGAAAGCACTATTTAATACGAAGACTTGTAACCCTGGAATCAACTTACTGTAACTATGCCTCTCGCCCCTGTTATGTTGAAGGATGGAGTCCTCTATATTCAGTTTACCTAGCTCAATGGAAGGAAAAGCAATTTTCCGTTTCTGTTAGCTGTTGCTACAAGGGTTTGATAGAAACATCCTGGTTAATGTTGCCATGGTGATCAAAGCTGTACCACCTAAAAGATTGCTTTGAGCATTTCTTTAGAGCATCTGACAGTGAGGGACACAGGTGACCTTAGAAACAAACACAACATCGTCCTTGACTGCTGCTTTGAATGTGCTTGAAAGGCATTTATTTATTCTTCAGACTTCATTAAATATGAAATAATTCAGAGACTAGCTATGGTATACAATTCATATAATGATTAAGATATGTGATGGGCTGGAGAGATGGCTCAATGGTTAAGAACACTGAGTGCTCTTTCAGAGGTCCCAAGTTCAAATCCCAGCAACCACATGGTGGCTCACAACCATCTGTAATGACATCTGATGCCCTCTTCTGGTGGGTCTGAAGACAGTTACAGTGTATTCATATAAAATAAATAAATCTTTAAAAAAAGAAAGATAGTGTGATGATTTGTATATGCTTGGTCCAGGAAGTGGCACTAGTAGGAGGTGTGGCCTTGTTGGAGTAGGTGTGTCACTAGGGTGTGGGTTTTGAGACCCTCATCCTAGCTGCCTGGAAGCCAGTCTTTTCCTAGCCTTCAGAACAAGATGTGGAACTCTCTGCTCCTCCAGGCCCGTGTCTGCCTGGATGCTGCTCAAGTCACAGGTTAGACACACCTGAAGAGTCTTTCCTTCTACAATCTTTGAAGTGACTGGTAGTTGGAGGAAGTTGCTGAGGAAGTGAAGAACTGAGTTAAGGGCATGTAAAGGCAATTGAAGACAAGTTAGCACCCTCAGACACTTGTATTCCCAACTCTTCTTCATAGCAGACATGGGCCTCTCACCATTTTTTAGGGTCTTTTTAAATAAAAGATAGTATGTATAAATGTACTGTAACTGTCTTCAGAGGGCATCATATCCCATTATAGATGGTTGTGAGCCACCAGGTGGTTGCTGGGAACTGAACTCAGGACTTCTGGAAGAGCAGTCAGTGCTCTTAACCACTGAGCCATCTCTCCAGCCCTAGGGTCTTAAAAAATAGTTTTCTTGTGCAGTGTCACTGATAATAGTTGTAATTTGTTTTATGTTTTCACATTATTAAATTATTTATATACAATATTTTGCCTGCATATAGATTTGCACACCATATATGTGCCTCAGGCAATGAGAAGAGGACATCTGAACTAGAACTGGAGTTACAGACAGATGTGAGCTGCCTTGTGGGTACTGGGAACTTGGATCCTCTGGAAGAGCAGCCAGTGAGCCATTTCTCCAGCTCCCTATTCTAATTTTAAAAACAGAAATAAACAGTGATACAATGTGAGAAAGCCTCCTATTGTTTTACACCCCTCTCCTTAATTGTAAGACAGTCGCTTCCATATTTAGTTACAGTACTTTGTTGGAGTGTGTGGGAAATCATCTGGGCAGTGTGCCCAGCTTGTTTAATTTGTGTTTATTTCTGAAGTGTCGTCGATTTTGTTACATTTATTAGATTATTACTGTTATTAGTGGTTACTAATGATATATCATAATGTCTTCTTATCTATCTAGCACTGAAGTAACAGTATTCTCTCCGGAGAGCAATCTCATACACTGCTTCAGTCTGAAGAAAGGATCACTTGTGGTGGGATTCTACAAAGAATCCATTCCCTGACCCGTGTCTTTAAGCATTTTTTTCTTTGCGTATTCTGCTTGTCGCAGAGACAGTATCCCTCCCTCTTCCCGGACACTGTGGCCTTTTCTACCTCTGCAGCTTTGCTCATTTCGTCCTTTCTCAGCTGTCTGTCAAAACTCCGGTCATCTTCGAGACTTGACACTGGTATTTTTGTGTATGGACGCTTTCCTAGTCACATAGACCTCATTCACAGTGGATAGTAGTGGGTCTCCCATCAAGTCCCTGAGTCACTGACCTAAGTACAGGCTGTATCATTGACACCATATTTATTTCTGTTTATTTATTGTGGAAGTGTTACAGGTGTGTGTGTGTGTGTGTGTGTGTGTGAGTGTGTGTGTGTGTGTGTGTGTGTGTGTGTGTCTATGTGTGTGCATGTGTAGATGCCAGAGGTCAACTTTAGGTTCTGTTTGCCAGAAGCCATTTGCTTTATTTTGAAACACTGTCTCTGAGTAGCTAAGGGTTACTGATAAGGTTAGTGAGCAACAGGAATCTACCCGTCCCGTCCTTGCCAGCACTGGGATTATAAGTGTGCACCACCATGCCTGGCTCTTTTGTCTCCCCTGGGTATCGAACTTGGGTCTTCATGCTTGCACAGCAAACATTTTAGTCACTGAGTTATCTTCTCGGCCACTCTGTTTTCTTCAACTGTGACAAAAATACATAAAGGAAACAAAATTGACCAACTCGGTCACTTCTAAGTGTCTGAGTATCTGATGTTAGTATAAACTCACCAGTATGCCACGATCTTACAAACATCTTCATCCTGTAAAACTGAAACTTGGGCCAGTGAGATGGCTCAGCAGGTAAAGGTACTTGCTACCAAGCCTGGTGGCCCAAGTCCCATATGGCGGAAAGAGAGAGAACTAACTTCCACAATTTGTCCTCTGGTGACTGAATTATCCCACCCCTGCATGCTGACAAGGCCCCCTTGCACTCATCTCACCAGTAGACTCCCTAAGCCTGGGGCCGGCGCCGCTCGAAGTGGAAAGAAAACATGTAACAATGAAAGAAGAGTAATAGCAGCTCTCTCATGTTTTTCTTTCAACTAGTTTCTGACCTTTACTTTTATTTTAGGTGTATAGGTGTCTATGTCATATGCGTGTAGTACCCATAGAGGCCAGAAATGGTGTTGGGGCCCCTAGGGCAGGAGTTAGAGACCATTATAAGCTACCATGTGGGTGCTGGGAATTGAACCCAGGTTCTCTTGAGGTCCAACCGATGCTCTTATAGCTCTAGGCATCCCTTCCTTAAGAAACTCTAGCCTGTAGCATTGGTGGTCACTGGGGCTTCTTTCTTTAGAAAGTCACTCTGCTTCTCAAAACCCTGGCTTGGGCTGGGGTGTGCCTCCATGCTGCTGTGTTTGTTTAGCATGTATGACTCCCAGTTCTGTATAAACCGGGTGTGCTGGCCCAGGGCTATCATCCCCAGCCCTTGGGAGGTAGAGGCAGGACGATCTGAAAAGTGCAAAACCGTTCTCAAGCTACCTGATGAGTTCAAGACCAGCCAGCTTGGGATATATGAATAAATGAGACTGACTAAATAATAAACAAATAAATAAAAGATTCTGTTTTCTGAGGATGAATGGTCTGGGTTTAGTTCCCTGCATTTTGCTCAGCCTCTGACGTCATTGGTCACCGTGTTCCGAATTCTGCTTCCTTGTTTGTAAGTTAAAAAGGGTCCTGTGTAAACACAGAAGCCTTGTGAAAACATTGTATTTTTTTTTTTTTTACATTTTTTTATAGTGTCTGTGTATGGGTATACAGACACGGGGCACATGCTTGTCACAGGACATGAATGGAAGTCAGAGGACAGCCTCCACGAGACAGTTCTCTCCTGTTCTGTGGGTCCTGGGGCTTGACCTCGGATCACCAGGTTCGACAGAAGGCTCCTTCCCTGGCTAAGCCAGCTCTTTGGTCCTATTGTAAGAATTCTATGATGCTGCAAAATCAGTGCTGCAGGGTAGGCAGTTCATACGGGGGCTGAGGGATGGCTCAGTTGGTGAAGGCCTGAGGATCTGAGTGTGTCACTTAACATGAGTGAAAAATGCCAGGATCTGTGATTCCAGTAGTGGAGAGGAGGATACCAGAGGTTCCTTGCAGCTCACTGGTCAGTCAACCTACCTGAACCAGTGAGCTTGGACTCGCTGAGAGACTCTGGCTCCAAAACTAGATGCAATAGTGATCGACAAAGACATTAGGTATCAGTCTTCAGTCTCCATTCGTGTATGCACACACACATATGTCATACTGATACATACTGATATAGTACAAAATGTTTCATCATTATTAGCTTATATTTGTTTGTTTGTTTAGTTGGTTGGTTTTCTCCAAGACAGGGTTTCTCTGTGTAGCCTTGGCTGTCCTGGAACTCACTCTGTAGACCAGGCTGGCCCCAAACACACAAAGATCCCCCTACCTCTGCTCCTGAATGTTAGAATTAAAGGCATATGTGAACACCAACCAGCCATTAGTTCATTTTTCATAGCAAGGAGAAAAAATGGATGGCTGTAAGTTCAAGGCCAGCCTGGTCTACAAAATGAGATTCTGTCCTGGGTAGGGGGAGAGACAGAGGGTGTCAGAGAGAGAGAGAGAGAGAGAGAGAGAGAGAGAGAGAGAGAGAGAGAGAATAGAACTTGAGCTCTGGTTGTGATGCACATGGCTTTGATCTCAGCACTGAGTTCCAGGCAAATCAGGACTACACAGCAAGACCCTTCCTCAAAAATCCCAAAGAACAAGCAAACAAGAGAACAAAACCGAACAAAACCAAAACAAACTGAGAGAGGTGGTGGAAGGCAAACCCTTCATAATGCTTAATCAAACAAAATCAAACTACGTTTCATAAAATATGCACACTGTCTCGTGTTCATTACACTGATGTTTTTGAGCATAGAACTGTCCTCCTGTATCTGAAGATCCAAACAACAAAGGATGAAGGAAGGGATGGGGGTAGGGAGGCTGCTGAGATGGCTCTGAAGTTAAGAGCACTTGCTGCTCTTGCAGAGTTTAGTACCCACACGAAGGCCCTCAACTATCTGTAACCCTGGATACAGGGATCTGACACTCTCTTCATGCCTCTGGCAGCGGCGGCAGCAGCTCATGTGTGATATACGCACAAACGTGCAGGCAGAACACTCACGCTTATAAACCAATGAAAAACTAGTGAAGTTTGGTTTAAATTACAGCTGTATTAAAGTGATTTTTCTTGCCACTGTTCTGAAAACTATACAGTATATAGCACTTGCTTATTTTTGTACAAAGAATACTCAATCTGGAGATGATTTAAAGCTTATATGGGGGTTCTGCACAACAGAGTGCTTGACTGTCATGCATGGGGTCTGAGCTTGGTCCCTGGCACTGCAGAATAAGTAAGTCGGTGCATGCATATGTGAGGGGGTGTGGATAGGCTCAGGGGCCTGAGCGTCAGCAGATTTGAGTATCTTTGGGGTATTTTGGGACCAATCTTCTATAGATGTTAAGAAGCAATTGTTTACCCAAAGATTTCCTGCAAAATAAAAATTTAAAAATATCAACAAATTTACAGAGATGCCATCTACTTCTCTCTCCTCTCCCTCTGTAAGCAAGTGCTGCTTAGCGAACCATTTAAATAGTTATGGTTTGGGCTGGAGAGATGGCTCAGTGGTTAAGAGCATTGTCTGCTCTTCCAGAGGTCCTGAGTTCAAATCCCAGCAACCACATGGTGGCTCACAACCACCTGTAATGGGATCTGATGTTCTCTACTGGTGTGTCTGAGGACAGCAACAGTGTGCTTACATATAAATAAATAAATCTTTTAAAAAATAGTTATGGTTTAAAATAATAGTAACCATTAGTAACTGTTCTATATGTCATGCAAGGGTGCAGCTTACCTCATCTGGACTCCACACTGCAGCAGCTGAGGCAGCTGGAGTGGCCACTTCCAAGGGTGGCCCCTTCTCATTGCCGTCACGTTGGCACCAGCTCCTAACCGCTAGTTTGATCCAGGTGTCCATTCAGTTCCTGCTCAGCTGATTTCCTCTGCTTTTGCTGTCAGCTCGGCTCTCTGTTATCTCCCACGTGGTCTTACAGTGGTGATAACTCGGGCTTTCTCCTAGCCTGGTGACTCCCAGGTAGATAACCTAAATGACTACAGCTAGGAAATGCTATTTCCAAAGGTCATTAAACATAAATCCATTGCCAGGTCTGAAGTAGTTCCTGATGAGTTGCTAGTCAGGGAAAAAAACCAAACAATGCAGGCACCAGCCATTCCTCTTGACTGCTCAACAGAACCAGTGCATAAGATCCCATCCCGTTGCTGAAGATACCACACACCTTCACTACTAGATGTAGAGAATTCAAGCTGGAACTGACCTGGGAGTCTCCTCCCTGCTGGTCAGCTATCTGACTGGAAGGTGCTGTGCACACTCCTGGCTTTAATGCTCCCTGAACCATCTCTCCCAGCTGTAATGCACCCTACCAGGAAAGATGCGGTATAATAGTGGCATGACTCCTGTGCGCATAACTGTCGGTCTCTGACTGCATTTGGGTCTTGCATCACAGAAGGAAATCCATACTTGTTACCATAAACCCAATCAAAAAAGCCCATAGCCAAGTATGTTGGTCATCACGGGGACACTTAACTGCTGTGTAACTAAACTGGCATGGCTCCAAACTTCTTTCTAACTAATTATGTTTGTACCTACAGAAAAAGGCTACTCCCAGTCCTGATCAGAGCAGTTTTTCTTTGCAATGAACCCTGGTGGATGCAGGTATTCATGGCTGCTCTGGGTGTTGTAATAACAACTGAGTGAATGCATGGTACTACACAGGGCATTGATACCCTGCCATCTAAGGCTCAGGGATATCATAGAAGAGGTGATGGAAAGAGTGTAAAAACCATCCATCAGGGGCTGGAGAGATGGCTCAGTGGTTAAGAGCACTGACTGCTCTTCCAGAGGTCTTGAGTTCAAATCCCAGCAACCACATGGTGGCTTGCAACCATCTATAAATAAAATAAATAAATCTTAAAAAAAAAACCATCCATCAGGTAGTCTGAGAAATGTCTTCTGCGCCTGACGGAGCCATTAAAGGGATGAGCTCATAGTAGCCGAGGTTTACCCGCACCAACTAGACCTGTCATAAATCAGCGATGAACTGGGGAGAGGCTCTCGAGATCCAACCCTTTTCTGCTAAACTACCAGCCATTGGTGGATTCTGGGAGAGGAGCTGTCGTTGTTTTTAGTTATGTACCTGACAGGCGAGCCCAACAGCCTCCAGTGCACAGTTCCACACCCATCCAAGGTCACAAATCCAGTGAGTCACGAAACAAAACACAAGGAGGTGGATGTGAGAAACGAACTTGTAGAGAAGCCTCTGCTTCTCCAGTGCTGGGATTGCATGTGCGCAGTACAGCATCCATCTTTAAACTCACTTCTTTCATATGTGTGTTTTTATTCTATATATTTATATATAAAATTCTATATTTATATTACTATAATAAGCAATTGCTCCATTATTTATAAAGAGCCATTTTTAGTAGCAAGCATTGTACCTACAGCCTTGTCCATGCCAGGAAAAGTGGCAGGTGGGAGGGATATAGGAGACGCTAAGGGTGAGAGTAATCACTAGGAATATGTGTGTGTGTGTGTGTGTGTGTGTGTGTGTGCAAATTTAATAAAAATACTTAAAAAAAGACTTCCATCCTTGAAAAAACAAAATGAAACAAATAAAAGCCCCTTAAGCTACCACCCCATAGAATCATAGCATCTAAGAATACGGGTCTGGACGTCATAGAACATGCTCAGATCACCTTCGATATTGGTTTCCTGTCTGATTATCATTTGGAGAAAGCGCCTCATTGCCAGAAACAAAGTCAAAAAGGCACTGGAGTTTATGACCCGTGAAGACTCCTGGAGGTCAAATCCTTCTCAGATCTGTTGTAAAGTAAGGTACTGGGATGAAGACAGAACTGAGACAGGAAAACAGGAAGGGAAGGGCACGCACTCTCACGGGAAGGCAACTGCGCCTCCACAGCGTTATCCTGATGAACAAAGGGACTCTGTCAAGATGGAGAAATTCGGAAGAGTTGGTTGCTAGCTGTCAGCCATCGTGTTAATAGATAGGACACACAAAGTGATGTCATCGGCATTATGTTCTTAAAAATGAGTAAGGCGCTGGCTGATGTCTAGGGATGAGATGCAAATGAACAGAGTGCTGGCAAGAATTCTCTCCCTCAGACACAGTGGGGACTTACGGCACCATCAGTGGAGAGGGAGGAACGTGGTTTTGTACAGAGGGAATTGAGGTGTCATTGACCTGGTTAGGTATGGTGAGAAGCTAAGGACGGTTAAAAAGTTATGCTTGTTATATTTCCCCCAATACTTTCTGTGTTTCCTGAAAGGTCACCATGCCTTAATAATAGACAATGTGGACCAATATAAATACTTCATTCTTTGGTGGCATGCTCCTATAATCTTAGCATGCTGTGGGCAGAGGCCAGAGGATCTCTATTTAGTTCCTGGCTAGCCTGGGCTATTTTGGAGATCAGGAGTGTTTGCATGAGGTCCTTAGTTGAATTCATAGTTTGTGGATAGGGAGGGAAGGAAGGAGGAAGGGATTGAGAGAAGAGAGAGAAAGAGAGAGAGGGAAAGAGAGACAGAGAAAGAGACAGAGAGAGACAGAGAGGCAGAGACAGAGAGACAGAATTCAGTTTATACGTTTAGAAGTATGTAAATGTCTGTACAGTTAGACATTATACTGGGGCCCAGGAGATGGCTCAGCATGGAAAGGTCTTTTCACCACAAGTCGTATAGCCTGAGTTTTATCCCTGGAACTGACACAGAAATGGAAGGAGAAGACTGACTCTACCAAGCTGTCACCCTGCACACCTTGGCACGAAAACAAAAAAATAATATCAAATAGAATACGTTTACACTGCAGCCAGGCATGGTAGAACACTGGAGGCCGAGGCAGAAAGATCTTGCGTTCCAGCCCAGCATGGCCTACCTAGGGACACCTTGTCTTAACAAACAAACAAAAACAAAACAAAACCACCCAAACAAGAGCTGGTACAGGACTGAGTGGCATAGCACACAAGTGGAGTGTGAAGTCCTGAGTTTAATTCCCAGGTACCAGAGCAAAACAACAACAAACATCCCAAAGTCTTCAAACAAGAAAAGCTGTATCAATGAGGGATACATTAAAATGATTTATTTATGGGAGGTTGGATTGGAACCTTCCACCTTTGAAATCCAGTCATTTTCCACAGCATGAATAGTATGAAGGACGTCATCTTAGATGAAATATTCCAGGCACACAAAGACACGTGACTCTGGGGAAAAAAAAACAAAACAAAACCGAAAAGGCAGATCATAGACAAGGAGAGAGCAGAATGGAGTTTGTATGAGGCTGGGAAGCCGCTGGAGAGGAAGGGACAGAGGCCGATAGGATGAGGGCTCCCCAAATAAGGTTTGACAGAATAAATTAGTTTTGGGGTGCAACAGCATCCTAAGGTGGCTTTTACATTTTGTAAAGGACTGGAAGAGAAGAGACAGCTCTGGTTTCCCTCAGTGTGGACGCAAGCAAGCAAACAGGGACGGGAAGATTGGTGCCTGACAGTTCTCCACGCAGATAAATGCGATTGTTCTTCTCAATGCATCTCAGGACCCACCCTTCTGTGGAGCTTTTCCTGAATCTCACAGCTTGGATCCATGTGCTATGCTGCCTCTGCCTTTAGAGATGTTTTTCACTAAGGGCAACCGCTTGACGGCTTCTGCTTCTCTAGTGCCGGGTTACACATGTGTAGCACAGCATCGGTCTGTAAGCTCACTTTTAAAATATCTATATTGCTTATTTATGTTGCTAATGGAATAAGCAATTGCTTCATTACTTACAAAATGCCATTTTCAGTAGCAAGCGTTGCACCTACAACCTTGTCCACGCCAGGAAAACGTTCTGCTATATCCCCAGCTTACCTGTAACATTTTGTAGGACATGGGTCATATTCTATTCTATTCTTCTTATCTACAGTGTCTAACACAGTACCTGGTACGTAGAAGGCATAAGATGCATTATCTAAATTGTTAAATGAATGAGGTGTGGTGTGTGTGTGTGTGTGTGTGTGTGTGTGTGTAACACTTTCAAACACATAAAAATCTTGGTTACACGCTGGTTCTTTTAGTATATTTTTATTTCTCAAATTCTTACCACCAACCTGCTGCTTTTAAATGTGTTTAGCCGTCAGTGTTTGTAGTCAGGGCTCTGTTCTGGTGAAAAGAAAAAAAAAGCAAAAGAACAAAAGCAAAACCCAGAGACAAACAGCTATCATCAAAGCGTAAAATCATTATTCTCTTAAGGTGTCTACGTGTGACTAAGACTTTCTTCCTAGCAACTACCATTTGTCACGTGCCTCTGTTTCTAGAGATTCGGCTCTGGCTTACCCATCCTGTCAAAATGCAGGGAACGAGCTACACGTTCCTTCAGTGAGTCACTATTTCTCCCATGTTTTTCTCCAGCTAGCAGGCTTTCTTTTCAGTAACCCTGTCATCTACACACTCAGACCTTCTCAGTGAGCTTCTTTTTGGCCATCTTGACAAAATCTGAAAGGTGCATAATCTCTCTTGGACCTGGAACTGGGCAGTGTGCCTAGGATGTGTAGGATTCATTTCAGCCCTCAGGAGGCACATCTGTTTGTCACATCCAGCATACCACTGCTGGCTCTCTCTCGGCTGAATCATTTAAATACGTGGTAAAAGCAGTCAGCCTAGTTTTGTTATATAATGTGATCATTATATGCCACTCAGTCTATATTATCCTTCCTTTGACATATGTTGTAAGATGTTCAGATTGGCATTTAAGTTACGAGTGGTGGCAAACACCTGTAATCCCAGCACTTGGGTGGTAACAGGATCAGTTCAAGGTTGCCCTGGGCTACATAGTGATTTAAGAAGCATCAAAAACCAATCAGTGTTGTTTTTAAAATCCTTCTGAAGCATTCTGGTTTGCTGTTAGCTATGATCTAGTATCACTTCAAATCTAGATGTTGAATACATAGCTATTTTACATAGGTTGTGGTCAGAGCCCAGAATATGTGCTTATAAGATAAATGCTACACATTTATGTGTGTGTGTGTGTGTGTGTGTGTGTGTGTGTGTGTCGTATTGGTGTTGTGTGGTATGTGGTCCGGTGTGTATTTAGAATGGAATGAAGGAGACCCTTGATAAGGCTGGTTTAGGTTGGTTGGGGGCCAGAGTGTTAAGGGCCTTCTTTGCCTTGATAAGCAGGAGTTTGGTCATTATCCCTGAGACAATAGTTACTTATGGCGGATTTGCAAGAGGAAGGAGGCTCTTGTTTCCTCTTAGGATTAAGCTAAAAGTGAAGAACAAACTCTCCAAGTAGACTGCCAAAGCCAAACTCCACAGGTAGGTTCTGGAAGGTTTCTATGACAACCGCTCTCATGCAGAGTTGGACAGGTTATTATACTGTGTACCTCAGAGATCAGTGTAAGCCACCGCATCAGGTTAAAGCCACGTGCTTACCTTGCTCCTTGGCATAAAAAAAATAAATGGGATTCTATCTTCTAAGTTAGAAAGGCAAATCTGTCTCATATCAGCTTGTTCATGGTGGAGTCGATGACATTGTTAAACTAGGGAAATGGCTCCTTTCTCCTAAGTCTCAGTGTTCTTTTTTTTTTTTTTTTTTTTGGTTCTTTTTTTTTTGGAGCTGGGGACCGAACCCAGGGCCTTGTGCTTCCTAGGCAAGTGCTCTACCACTGAGCTAAATCCCCAACCCCAAGTCTCAGTATTCTAAAGGGGTTTTATGACCTTTGCTTTCTACCTGGGACAATAGTATGAAAGTGTGAACATTTCCCTTGACTGGCAAAAACCATTACGGTAGAACTCTGTATAAGTAGTTTAATTATTATTTATTCCGTGTAAGAAACTATTATTATTTACATATTTTCTTTCAATTTTACATATTTTTTGTTGTTTGGGGTTTTGAGATGGTGTCTTATGTAATCTGGCCTTGAACCTCTAATTTTCCTGACTGTTTCTCAGGTGCTGGGATTCTAGGCATATACCACCACATTTGGCTTACATTTGGTCTTTTATTTTTTAAAAATGCATATTTTCTGGGGCTAAAGATATAGCTTAGTAGCAGAGTGAGTGTTTACCAAAACACGTGTGTGTCCCTGGATTTGATTCTCTGTTCCAAGAGGAAAGGAGAGGGTTTGGTTTACTTGTTTGTTTTGTCTTACCTTGTGGCCCTGGCTGATAGGGAGCTCACTGTATAAACCAGGACAGCTTTGAACTCACAGACATCTGCCTGCCTCTACCTAGCCAGGGCTGTTATTAAAAGCCTACACTGGGAAAGCAATTTTACATAAACATTGAGCACTGGAAATGTATTAAGAGAACAACGTGCAGCCCTAGATGTGACTCAGCAGTTCAGAGCACTGGCTGCCCTTCTAGAGGAGCCAGAAAAGAAAAGGAAAAGTGCAAGACTCCCATTTCTCTTCTCTAGCTCCCTTGCTATGACCTGTTCAGCTTTTTGAAACCAAGTAACCTATTGAGTAACCAAGACCTGTGGTCTCGTATTAATTAAGACAGCAAAGAGAGATTTACCTAAGGGCCACAGAGTATTCTTTTGTTCTATTCTTTTTTTGTTTGTTTTGCTTCTGTTTGGTTTTTCGAGATGGGGTTTCTCTGTGTAGCCCTGTCTGTCCTGGAATTTGCTCAGAAGTCCAGGCAGGTCTCAAATTGAACTCAGAGATGTGAATATCTCAGTCTTCCAAGTCCTGGGATTAAAGGATGTGCCAAAACTGTTTGGCTAATATTTCTATTCTTTAAGATGTTTGCAGGGTTTTTAGTCTTCCATGTTCTCTGTAGTATTTACTTTTTTAATACTTTAAAACATGTTGTTTTATTTTTAATTATAGGTGTGTATACATATGTGTGTCGGTGTGTGGGTCTATATGTACATGTTGAGTACAGGAGTCCAAATAAAGGTATCAGACCACTGAAGCAGTTGTGAGCCGCCCAAGGAAACTCTGCTCTCAGCCATGGCTTCAGCACTCACAGGCATTGGTGTGTTGTTTTAGTTTGATTTTTTGAAACGGAGTCTCCTGGAGCCCAGGCTGGCCTCTGACCAGCTGTGTAGTCAAGACTGACTGATCTAATCCCCCTGCCTCATCTCCCATGTGGCTGGCTTGCAAGCCTTTGCCAATGTGTACCTACATATATACAGTTAGCCAGCTTGTTCTTCGTTGGATAAAATCCTGTAGGAATAATTTCTGGATCAGATTATGAGAGTTTTGGTTTTCCGTGTATACTCCCAAATTACCTTTTGCCCAAATTAATTCTGACCCAGATTTAGACTTCTTTTTTTTTATAAGATGTATTTATTTTATGCATGTGAGTACACTGTCACTCTCTTCAGACACACCAGAAGAGGGCATCAGATCCCATCACAGATGGTTGTGAGCCACCATGTGGTTGCTGGGAATTGAACTCAGGACCTCTGGAAGAGCAGCCAGTGCTCTTAACCACTGAGCCATCTCTCCAGCCCCCAAGATTTAGACTTCTTTTTTTTTTTTTTTTTTGGTTCTTTTTTCCGGAGCTGGGGACCGAACCCAGGGCCTTGTGCTTCCTAGGCAAGCGCTCTACCACTGAGCTAAATCCCCAACCCCAGATTTAGACTTCTTAAAGAGCACGCACACCTGTTTCTACAAATGCTTGCTAAATGTTATATATATATATATATATATATATATATATATATATATATATTTTCTTTTCTGTTTTATATTTGTCAATCTGACATTCGAATACCTTTCAGGGTTAGAGATGTGTTTCCATCATGAAAAGGTGGCTTAGAATGCAAAGGCCCTGGACTGGAGTCTCAATATTGCCCACAACAACAAGAACTACTACAAAAAAAAATGAGTACATTAAATTAAATTGAGAAAAAGGAGAAGAACCCTCTAATTCCAGCACTGGGGAGGCTGAGGCATAGTTTTTGAAGCTCAAGGCCAGCTTGGACTTCACAATAATAAAGTCTCAAATTCAAAGCAAAGATAAAGGAGAAGACAGGATCCTTTCCCTGGGTGACCGTGCAGCGCCTGGCTTAGCTGGTTAAACGCTTGTGTAAGTTTAGCCATCCTCGCTGTTTGGATATTTCTGAGCCTCATGTCTCAGCCTTTGCCATTCCCTTTGTGTTTTGTCGTTATTGACATGAGAAATTTTTTCCCCCTCACACAGGGTTGAACGGTTTTTCTCAGCTGCAACCCATGGTTTCTGCAGTCATATTTTCTTTTTTATTAGATGAGTAAACACAGGATCACTTCATTGTTCTTTTCTGTATCATTAACTTCTACCCTGTTTAATTCTTTCTTTGAAATACCGTATTTTATCATGTAATTTTTCATGTATGCGTGTTTTGTCTAAATGTATGTCTATGCACATGTGTGTCTGGTGCCTTAGAAGTCAGAAGAGGATGTCAGATCCCCTAGAACTGGAGTTACAGATGGCTGGGAGCCTCCATGTGGGTATGGGAACCATACCTGCGTCATCTGCAAGAGAAGCCAGTGCTCTTAATCACTGGGCCATCTCTCCAGCACCTTTTACCCCTGCCTTTCTTTTAATTAAATATTTTTTGTGGGGACAAGGTTTTGTTGTGTGGCAAAGGCTGGCCTGGACTTTGTGAGCCTCTTGCCTCAGGCTTTCCATTTGAGGAGTGAAAGGCCTACTTATTGCAAGGGTGCAATCCACACACATCAAACTCCACCTTACACACAGAAATTGTGATTATTTTCAAAATGGTTAAAATAGGATTTGTAGTTATGTGTATGTCCGTACATCAATTTCTGGCTATATACATAGCCAGGTACCAGGCAGGCCAGAGCACAAGATTCCCTTAGAGCTGGAATTACAGACTCCACCAAGAGTGCATCCAGGAAACAAGACCTGGGTCCTCTGTAAGAGCAGACTACACTCCAAGCTGCTGAGTCATCTCTCCAGGCCTCTGAATTTCTTCCTTCCCTTCCCTTCCCTTCCCTTCCCTTCCCTTCCCTTCCCTTCCCTTCCCTTCCCTTCCCTTCCCTTCCCTTCCCTTCCCTTCCCCTCCCTTTCCTTCCCCTCCCCTCCCTTCCCTTCCCTTTCCATTCCTTTACCTATCATCTCCTCCCCTCTTCTCCCTCCCTCTTCTCTCTCTCTCTTCTTTCTTTCCTTACTTCCTTCCTTTTTTCCTTCCTTCTTCCTTTCTTTCTTTTGTATAGTTTTAATTCTGCCCTGTCAACCGCCTAGCACAGCTCATACCTCACGTTAGCCTTTTCAAGGAATCCACTGTGTTTTCAATGTATATACTAATTCTTAAACAGAGATTTACAGATTCTTCTCATTACACCTATGTTTAATGACAAGGTTGCCTAGATGTATGCCTGGCTTTAAGAATTAGAACAATTGTATAATTGTTGGGAATTGCGGGGTTTAAGGTATAGCGTGTAGTGCTGGCAAAGTAGATAGAGCCCAGTCTTCAGTATCAAAAAGAGGAGGCAACAAAATTAAGGCTGCTTTTTAAAGCCATCACCTACAGAAGTCAAGCAAGCTACAGAAGTCTCTAAGTTGTTTGAGGTGGTGGGGACAGAGAGTGCCATGGGGCATAGAAAATGCCTTTCTGACGTTCTCCATGCTGAGGGCAACACAGAAGGCATGTGGCTCGCTCCTAGTACACAAGCTTTAATGTCCAATAATATTTAACATCACTCGGAGGTTTGTAAAAAAGGACGGATACCTCAAATATTAATCCGAGGAAGATTTCTGGTATTTAGTAATAATTATTATTTAATTTAAATGTGCTAGTTTAAATTTTAATTATACGTAACCATGAAAACAATAGGGAGCTTCACTAAATGACTCTTTGACTTAATTCTTGGGAAAAGTGACATTCTTTTTTTTATTTCCTATAAATACTTTCAATAAACACAGATGTTGAACTTTGAGCAGACTTGAAGGCTAAGGCTGTAGCGTACCTTTGCACAATCTCTAAAACAATTGCAGGTTGTATTGTTTGAGGAGCTGAGGCCGGTTGACAATGGTCCGAGATTCCCAGCAGCGGACCATCTTCACATTCCCCAGGAGAAGGGGAGCAGGCCTGGCGCAGCTTTGAAGGCTGAGGAATTCCCAACAGGCTAAATTATGGAAGCGCATCAACACCCGAGGCGGCACATTCTTCACCCCCAAACTCCATGGGGATTTTGCAAAGTGAGAAATTCTTTTGTATCTTTGAAACCAGGCAAATCAAAGGAATCTCCTTTAATCTGATTTAGGGCCAAGCCAGTGAGTGGTACTCATAAGGAACAAACACATTAGCGCCAAAAGGAAATTATAATTAGAAACGAAATCTTAATCCGAAGCCCACTGGCTGAGATCCCTAAAGCTTAGCCACTGGATTTTAAATGTAAAAATCATTCAAATGTGCCGGGGGCTAACTCGAGGTGTATTTGCATGTGAAAATGGGTGGTGTGCGTGCATAATTGGTGAGCTGAATACCTTTTGTTGGGGGGTGGGGTGGGGTTCTTGGGGACTGTTGCTTTGGGGAGGGAAGCAAACTTTCAGGCAAAAGCACTAAAACTGATGTGCAGATTTATTTCCAAATTGAACGTTAAGTGTTAGCAGTCTGTAACTAAGCCCAGTGCTTCTGATGAGGAAGGATTTGTTTAAATGGTGGTCCGTAAATGTCTGCGTCTATTTCTTGGAATCTAACTTCCTTCTTGATGCTGAGAATTAAGAATAAAGTACGGAAGAAGCAGAAGAGGTTAAATCAGGCTTTAACCCTCTGGTGTCCTTTGGGTGGAAAGTTAGAAATGGAGCCCAAAGCTTCCGAGGAGTTCCTTCGGTTGGCATAATCAGAAATTTCTGTGCACAGCTGCTTAACAAGCTATCTTATGGACAGTTACTCTTTTAATTTCACTGAAAAGATCTGGCAAACCTACAAAGTTGGGTTCTACGTCCCCTGTTGATGTAGGCAAGTCTCCTTCCTACATCTGCGTTTCTTACATACGTGTTTCTTACATGATTCTTTAATACATGTTTGTGAGCCGTCCTCTGCCTGACTCAACAAGGCTGGTAGCAATCAAGAACATACCATGCTGTGTAATGTACACTACTGAAAATCCCACTTTAAATCCAAACTATTTTAATCTTCTCAAACTTGTATCCAGGACTGACTTCAGTTAACAAGCTGGTTTTCTTGGGTGTGGGATGACACTAGGGTTCCCCTAAGAACTGTTTTTGCTGTCTTTCCTCCGAGTTTCTACAATTTACAAGGTGTATGTACCCTAGGAAAACACCAGGGTTTTCATCTGAAGGGAAACACCACCAAATTTGTCTCCTAAAGAAGCATTCTGAACACATAATTACCATTACACAGCAGATTTAAATTGTCATTGGGGTGTAAACTCTAGCTCCAGAAGTTCTGACACCCACAGATGTGAAACACACAGACATATACATAAATAAAAAAGTATACATTTAAAACAACAACAACGCAGCCTGGGAGGGGTGATGCGAAGCTTTAATCCCAATATTCTGGAGGCAGAGGCAGGAGATTCTCTGTGTTTGAGGCCAGCCTGGTCTATAGAACAAGTTCCAGGACAGCCAGGACTATATAGAAACCTTGTCCTGAAAAAAACAAAACAAAAATCCAAAACAGAACAAAACCCAAACCCTTAGAGATTAAAATTTTCTTTTAAATAAATCTCATCATGAATTTTAGAGTGGCACAAATTAGAAAACAAATTCAAGGTTGTTTAGCAGTGCTGGATCTAATTCAGACTTGGTATACTTGGCCATGCTAAGGAGATGGGAAAACGCTCTCCTGACAAGCATGGTGTATTGCCCTTCCCCCATAGCTGTAGCTAGTGCCCAGGGCCTTGTAAATGCTAGGCCATGCTCTACCACCTCAGCACTCCCAAGCCCAACATATTTCTTCTCAGAATGAGTCCTCAGTCCCTGAAGAGGGGTCCCTCACACTGTAAAATCCTCTTTGCTGAAATCACTTACCTCAGAACTTGCTTCACGTTTGTCTTAATAACACCATGTTAATTTGATGTATAGATAATTTTTATATATTTATTCTTTATTTTTACACTCCAGATTTTCAACTGTTCCACATACCATGCCTCCCCCCTGCCTCCCCCGTCTCCACGAGGAGGATGTCCCCACCCCACCCACCCTAGATAATATTTTTATTTTACCTCATTTCCCATCTCCTGCAGATGGTACAACTTAAGTTTCTTGCAACATACTTTTGTTCCGGATATTTTCTGAGAATTGATGAGCCCACTTAAAATATATTTTATTGTGTGACAAACAATAAAACCTCTCAAAGGCTCACAGACTTTTGAAATGTTCTGTTCTTTAAAAATGTTTTTTAAAAATTAAAAAAAAATTTTGTGTGTGTATTTTGAGTCTTTTTGTATGTTGCCTAAACTGAATTCTATTTTGGGATCCTCCGGAGAAGCTTGGATTATTAGCGTGCATCACCACAACAAGTTTAAGTACTTTCCTTGCTGGTAATTAATTGATTGAATATCCAGTGGCTGAAGACACAGGCGGTCATTTAAAATGACGTGATTGTGGCTGCTGTGTGGTTCCTTGGTGTAGGAACCTGCCTAGCATTCTCAAGGCCCTGGGTTTAAATTACAGACCACAAGAACCAAAACAACTCTTTCTGTTTCTTTGCTTTAGAAATTAAGGAGAAATCTCCCAAAATCCAAATTTAAAGTTACTCAGTGTTTAGGAATGAGCAAAGTTCAGTAGGATGGGGGGGGGGGGGCGTTTAAAAAGCAAGCAGGCGAGCAAACAAAAGCCTTAAACCCTTGTTTGTTTCCGAAGTTGGGATTTGTTTCATTAGTAGCTCTTAAAGGAAGCAAGTCTCAGGTAAACTGAAGAATCTTCTTAGGATGGATCAGGTCCTGGAGGAAGTTGTAGACCCCCTGCCTTTCTCCATTGTGTTTTTGACTGAGCGCAGCAAAAGTTAAAAAACAAAACAAAACAAAAGCCCTGGAACATCTTAAGCAGATTCTCTCTAAGTAAGAAATACCCACTAGCCACCTTTCAGATATCATGCCCTCAAACCTGATGGATTAATCTCAGCATGTGCATTTGACCAGATTCCTTATTTATTACACTTTAGATGCATATGCTTACACACACACACACACACACACACACACACACACACACACACACACACACACACCGGATCCATGCTGCCCAACTCTGTTATCCACAGCTCTGTGTACACCGGTTGGCACACCCCTTTCACATCAGCACAGGAAGCAAGTTCTTCTCTGTATCCAGGCAAAGCAGCTTGGTGAGCCGTGGCTTTGAAAGGGACTGATGCGTTCTAAGCAGTAGGCTTAAAGCTGGAGAAAGGCCAGTTAGGATAGAGACCTTCAAGAGCAGGAGGCAGCTTGCTATGAGATTTCCTGCAATAGAACTGGCATTCAATCTTTGAAGGGCAACAATGGAGATAAATTGTAACCAGGCTTGAAGAGTGGATGAGAAAGGTCCTGTCTCTGTGTTCTCTAACATCTAACATCCGGGCTCAAAGAAAAAGCCCTCATTGCTTACTGTTTGATGACATAGAAAGCACGTGTTGTCCCCTTTCCCCCTCTTCTCATTCCTATCTAGACCTAATGTTTTGGAATAAATTAGTACTTGCTGGGTGAACGTGTCCTTGCACATCTTCTCGGGGAGGTTGGTGAGGTGACTACAGAGTGACCTGAAGACAAGGAACAGAAAGAGGGTCCTGACACATTTTGCCATGTATAGAATAAAAGCTCAGAGGACTGACTGGTGGTCAAAATGCTGGCTTCTTCTTTCCTCTTAGAAATTTCTAATTTGCCAGGCAGTGGGGGTGCGTGCTTTAATCACAGTATTTGGGAGGTAGAGGCAGATGGATCTTTGGGTTTGAGGGCAGCCTGATCTACATAGTGAGTTCCAGGACAGCCAGCAGGACTACACAGAGAAACCCTATTATTGGAAAAACAAAGAAACTTCAATCCCTTGGAAGGGGATCAGGGGGACCAGGGAACCTGATGTGCCCTGTATTACTCTGGTTTGACTCTTTGACTCTCTCTCTCTATGTATGTATGTATGTATGTATGTATGTATGTATGTATGTATGTATTTGTTTAGCTCAATGTTGGAATCTAGAAGGCCATGGATTCTATCCCCAGTTCTTGAAAGAAGATAGAGGAAGAGAGAGACAGAGAGACACACACAGAGAGAATGTCTCTGGCTTTAGTGGCATTTATCTTTCATCCCAAGAAGTAACAAAAACTTTGTATTATACTAAATATATTAAAACTAACTAAAGTTGCAGTCTGTCTCATGTGGGCTTCCCAACCTTTTTGTAACACTCCGCAGGAGTCATTCCACATCCCCCATTAGCAAAGACTCCCCCAGCTCCCAACACCTCTGCTAAGACTCCTTATGCAGATGGCCTTGACTTCCTACCTTAAAGATAAGATCGCAGCCATCTGGTGTGAACCCCCTCCACCCTTAGCATATCTCTGGGTGCATTCTTGTCCCTTGGGAGTCTGTTCCTTTTACCCCCCACTACTTAATCCTTCCCATCCTTTGGTGCCTGACTTAATCCTGGCCCCACAGACTTTTCACTAACAGTTCCTGGCCATACTGTGCTATCTTCCGTCTTTGTGATTAGTGAGGCCAGCCCTAAAGAGTCCTAGAATCACCTAGCTGGCAGCACCATTAGCCCTTTCTAGTCTGAGCTTTTCCGTTTGCATAAGGAGCTCATGTTTTAACTCATATCTCTGATTCAGGACCAGGAAACAATGTTTTGCATTCTTATGACAAAGGGCTTGGTCTGGTGGCCAGCTCAGAGGTAGAGTGATTTATAGCCAGGGCCTGGTTTCAGTCACAAATGTCAGCCTTTCTTCATTCATTGCCAGATGTTAGAATATGCCTTCCTCGGTGCTTACTGGTTGCCTTCCAGTGGTTTTTTTGCTGTTTGTTTTGTTTTGTTTTTTTTTTTGTTTTGTTATTGTTTTGTGGTTTTTGCTGTTGTCCAGTCCAGGTTTCTTTGTGTAGCCCTGGAAGTCCTGGAACTTGCTTTGTAGATCAGTCTGGCCTTGAACTCACAGAGATCCTCTTGCCTCTGTCTCCTGAGTGTTGGGACTAAAGGTGTGAGCCACCAACACCTGTCCAAGACTTTATCTAATTTATTTACATGTTATTATTTTATTTGTGTAGTTACTACAGTGCTGGGAATTGTACTCAGCGCCTCCCAATTGCTTTTTTTTTTTTTTTTCTTTTCAGAGCTGGGGACCGAACCCAGGGCCTTGCGCTTGCTAGGCAAGTGCTCTACCACTGAGCTAAATCCCCAACCCCTCACAGTTGCTTTTTATCAGTGAGCTAAACTCCACTCTTTGTCCATATTTCAAGCCTTTGTACTTACTGTGGCCACAGTTCCAGAAGGAGGGGCTGGCCTTGTCCCAGGTAGTAGGGACAGAATCCAGGCAGTGCAGTACAGCACTTTGAACTCAGGGATGGAGAACAGGAGACCCATGTTATGATGAAAGACCTATAGGGCTGCCCGGGTATTGCCGGCTGTCTTCCTCGTTCTATTTCTGCCCTCAGTCCAGTCTTCATTCTTGTGTGGGTGTAGTTCAGAGTGCATGTGCAATGGTCACCGGTTCTCTGTTCCCTTAAAAGCGACCCACCTCTGCCTGGAACAGTAACTACACCCTACTTAGCATGGTTTCCTTGCCCCACAGCCTCAGTCTCTCTGTGGCCCATTTATTCGTTACCGTAAAATAATTGCGTCTGAGGTTGGGGATTTAGCTCAGTGGTTAGAGCGCTTGCCTAGGAATCGCAAGGCCCTGGGTTCGATCCCCAGCTCCGAAAGAAAGAACCAAAAAAAAAAAATTGTGTCTGATAATTACTAAAACCTTGCCTGGTTCAAAATTTCTCCAGCCTGTGTAAAACTTCTTGCAAGTCAAGAGCAGAAACAGATGACGTACAGTCAGTCGGCAGATCCAGGTCTTTTTTTCTTGTTTTGGGGCATTCTTTATTTGGAGGGAGAAGCATGGCGTTAGTTTTATGTAAAAGTATGAATTTCTAGCTTCAGCCAGGAAAAAAAAATGCTACTCTGCGAGCCCACTTTCTTTGGAGAAACTTCCCTCCACTCACCTATTCATTGTTGCCCTTCAAGGGTCACAAGACCTATTCACTTCAGCTCCTTCGCCCCAGGTCTTGTGACCCTTGCCACAGTGCACTGAGTTTACAACCCTTGCCCTGAAGGTACCCGGCTCCCTAACTGGCTAGAGGGGGACCTGGTATAAGAGAGAGATAACCGGAGAGATGAAATAGATACAGTGATAAATCAGTGGCGCCAAGAAACAGAGCCAAGAAGCAGGAAGGAGGAAGACTCTCGGAATTTATAATCTGGAAAGAGAGAAAAAGCAGTCCCCTTTTCTTATCCAGCACATCATAAAAGAGCCAATATATTCAGCCACAGTTTAACGCCATGCCAGAGACTTCAGGAATGAAGGTTCAAAGACCGGGGGAAGCCCTTTTATTTTTTGCACTTCGCATGGTGAGGAAGAATGACACAGGGGTAGGAAGACGGTTGGAAGAGGTGGGAATCTGGCCCCATGGCCTTAAGTGGTGGTAATGCAGTAAGACCTGTCTGTTTAGATTCTTTTCCTCTTTGACTCATTCCTCCCCTGGGAAATCGGCAGCCACATTTCTCAAGAGGATTTTCTTTAGAGAAAGCCACTTCTTTTTCTTTTTTCGCTCTGCTGTAGTTTTTATTGTGCTTCAGTTCAAAACACTCAAGGTGCCAAGACTTAGGCGAGCATGTCCTGTGCACCATCAAATGAATACTGAAGATGAGCTGGGCATTGGGGTAATCCTAGTTTTTGGAAGGCCAAGGCAGGAAGAGTGCCATGGATTTGAGGCCAGATGTGCTACAACGTAATTCCCAGCCAAGTCTGGGTTACAGAGTGAGTCTCTGTCTCCTCCAGCAAAACAAAGCACAACAGAACAGAAAAGAACAAAACAAAACAAAACAAAACAAAATAAGCTAAATCCACCAAGCACCTAATAAACGACAGTGCTGTGCACTCCACAGGGTAGAATTGGAAAGTTTCTTTCTCACGTCAATCCTATGCAGGATACAGAATTATTGTCCCCATTCCACACGGATGAAAATAGAACGAGGGTGGAAAGACGCTAAAGCGTTTGACAAAGGGCCTTGTAGTAAAAAAAGAACGGGGGCTTTTACTTGAGCACTCTGACTCCAAAGCCCGTTATTTAATAGACTAACTTACTTTGTGAATGGAAAAGCTGAGGATTAGAGGTGAGGACTGGTTCACTCAAGATCACCACTGGGGATCAGAGGGGCGGGGTCAGGCCCAGGCCTGCCTGATAGGAAAGCCTAGTGGGGAGTACATGGCGATCCAGCGAGAACACCGCAGGACGCAAAATGCTACTCAATTAATTCATTTATTTTCAGAAACGTCTGTGTATTATTGCGTGTGTGCTCTCGTCACGGGCACGTGTGGGGGTCAGCACACAACTCTGTGTAACCCTTTCCTTCTGTGTTCATGTGAGTTGTGGGTTTGTACTGCAGGTTTCTTTACCGCTGAGACAGCCAATCGGCCCTACTTATGCTCTTAAAAACAGATTTATTGGGGTTGGGGATTTAGCTCAGTGGTAGAGCGCTTGCCTAGGAAGCGCAAGGCCCTGGGTTCGGTCCCCAGCTCCGAAAGAAAAACAAAAAAAAAACAAAACAAAAAAAAAAAAGCTTGAAAAAAAAACAGATTTATTTTTGAACTTTGTGTTATGTGTGTACATGGGAGCCCATGGAACCGGAAACCCTGGGGCTGGAGTTGAAGGCAGTCGTGAACTGAGTGTTGGGGCAGACGCTTAAGCCCTGTGCAAGGGCAGTACATACTCTTGGCTGCAGAGCCATATCTCTCTAGCCCCCATACTTATGTTTTTGATACAAGTTTTTTTGGTTGGTTGTTTGTTTTTAGGATTTATTTATTTTATGTATCTGAGTGCTCTATCTGTATGTACACCTACAGGCCAGAAGAGGGCATCAGATCCCATTATAGATGGTTGCGAGCCATCAGGTAGAATTGAACTCAGAACCTCTGGAAGAGCAGCCAGTGCTCTTAACCACTGAGCCATCTCTTCAGCCCAGGATACGAGGTTTTATGTAGCCCAGGATGTCCTTGACTTCTCTATAGAGCTGAGGAGGCCTGAGGTGGTGGGCTTATAAGAATGTCAACTGCGGGGGCTGGAGAGATGGCTCAGTGGTTAAGAGCACCAACTGCTCTTCCTGAGGTCCTGAGTTCAGATCCCAGCAACCACATGGTGGCTCACAACCATCTGTAATGAGATCTGATGCCCTCTTCTGGTGTGTCTGAGGGCAGCTACAGTGTACTCATACAATAAAATAAAATCTTAAAAAATAAATTTATAAAAAAAATAAAAAAAAAGAATGTCAACTGCGATGGAGACCAGTTTGTTTGTTTGTTTTCTATCTGAACCACATCCCTAACCACAGGAGGTGGCATGTGTATAGGAAAAACAGGGACCGGGAAGGGAGGCAAACATCTTTCATTTCAGCACTTGGACAGGATGCAGAGACAAGTGGATCTCTGTGAGTTTGAGGTCAACCTGGTCTACACAGTAACCTCTAGGACAGTCATAACTATGTTGAGACACTCTATCCTTTTACACTGTAATCTTTCCAAGGACACATTATTTTAAGTATATGGTTCAATGTAAATTTGCGCTCACATGTAAATATTATCATTATGTTAGAAATACAGTGTTTTTCTCTAGTTAAAGTCAAAAGCAGGACATGTGACACAGTGTGCAAACATCTAGAAGTCAATGTGTTCTGTAAATAATATGGAGCAGTTAATGCCAGAGATGGACCTTTGTTGTCCTATCAAGTTTTATTTGTAGGACATATGAGTGTCAGGCATCCCCCAGCCCCATCTCCGGTCTGGTCCAGTTCCTTAGCCAGTCTGTCACAGCAGCAAGCCAGCACACAGGCGAGCGTGCTCCATGAGCACAATTCTAGTGAGAATTTCAAACTGCAGCTGTATATGTATGGGCCATATGTGGGGCAGGTTCTGAATGGGTGTTCCTTCTGCCTCTGTTCTAAACTTTGCCTCCCTATCCCCTCCTATAGGTATTTTTGTTCCTCTTTTAAAGAAGGAGTGAAGCATCTGCATTTTGGTCATCCTTCTTGAGTTTCATGTGTTCTGTGCATCTAGGGTAATTCGAGCACTTGGGCTAATATCCACTTATCAATGAGTGCATACCATGTGTGTTTTTCTGTGATTGGGTTATCTAACTCGGGATGATATTTTCTAGTTCCATACATTTGCCTACGAATTTCATGAAGTCATTGTTTTTGATAGCCGAGTAGTACTCCACTGTGTAGATGTACCACATTTTCTGTATCCATTCCTCTGTTGAAGGGCATCTGGGATCTTTTCAGCTTCTGGCTATTATAAATAAGGCTGCTATGAACATAGTGGAGCATGTGTCTTTGTTGTATGTTGGAGCATCTTTTGGGTATATGCCCAAGAGAGGTATAGCTGGATCCTCAGGTAGTGCAATGTCCAATTTTCTGAGGAACCTCCAGACTGATTTCCAGAATGGTTGTACCATCAGACTAAGATATTAAAGGAAGAAGTCAGACCACTTCTTTGGCTACCAATCCCTCTTCACAATCTGGAGACTGGGGTGCGTGCGTGTGTGTGTGTGTGTGTGTGTGTATTAGTTTGTGAAAGGCAGTCCACTTTCTTCTCTTCCCAGATTTTCCTCTTGATCTGACACTCCTCTGCCATCTGGAACTCTATTTCATCACTGATGATTATAAGCTTGATACACTACACACAGAAGAATTTATGCTATTCAAAGGACTTCCGTATCCATGATATTTTTTCTTATGCATTTTTTCTTCTTTTTAAAGGCAGTACTGGGATTCAAACCCAGGACCTTCTTATGCCCTGTACCAGTGCTCTGTCACTGACCTCCACCCCCAGTGTCCCTGCCTTTTTGCCATCATGTTCAATTTCCTACCAGCTCTGTATTTTATAGTCACTTGCTTTTTTCACAGCAAGGAGCAGGACTGAAAGATCCTTAGGTACCGCTTAACGTAAGATCCCCACCTCATAATCGAGGAGACTGAGGTCTGGGGAGGTTTGCTAAGATTATAGATTTCCACTCCACCGTGGTGGCTCCCCTACCATCACTGCTTCCCAACCTACAAATCAACCTTGGATAGCTAAGAGCTACATTTCCTCACCTTAACTTTATTTTATCCAGTGTAGGCTTGAGAACAAACCATGTTCCTGAACCCTTTGGGCTGGGGTTGAGGGTGGAATATTTGCTGAGCTTATGTAAGGCCTTGGTGTTGATCCCTACAAACAAACAAACAAACAAACAAACAAACAAAACCAGGTTCTCTTCTCTAGGGTCACATCTTATTCTAGGATGCCTTAAACCAAAGTGTTTTCGGTGGGTTTCTTATGTAGACTCTTTCCCTCTTCGGTCAAGCTGGAGAGCCAATGGAGGGCCGCACATGCTGGGTAAGCATCCACCACTGAGCTGCCACACACCCCAGCCCACAGCCTCTCCGGTCCAAAGTACTTTCAAAAAGGTGTATTTATTCTTATGTATGTGAGTACACTGTCACTGTCTTCAGACACAGCAGAAGAGGGCATCAGATCCCATTACAGATGGTTGTGAGCCACCATGTGGTTGCTGGGATTTGAACTCAGGACCTCTGGAAGAGCAGTCAGTGCTCTTAACTGCTGAGCCATCTCTCCAGACCCCAGTGTACTTTTTAAATGAACTAAATGCATTCTTTGGTATTGTTATTTTTCCTCCCCTCTCCTCTCCTTTCCTCTCCTCCGTTCTTTCCTTTAAAAACATTGTCTCACTATTTAAAATAGCCTGGTTAGTGTGGAACTCCAATTGTAAAAAGACCTTGAACTCAGACATCCTCCTGCTTCCACCTAACTATGCATCTCAGGGTGACTTATAATAGCCTGTTTCTTTAGAGTTCAATTTATTACTTACATAAATCTGTTCTCTTCTCTTCCTCCGCTACTTCTTCCTCTGCACACAGCAGCGGGTATGTGTCAAATCCAGTTTTCCATGCCCCAAACTCCACTACTGAGCTATACCCAGCTTAAAAGATATTTATCCTATCAGTGCAAAGAAGTATGTTGTACACATTTGCACAAGTTTTTGACAGTGGTAAAGTTTGCAAATAAGTTTATAAAAACATTTATTGGAAAAGAAATTAGGTAGCATGAAAGCAGTTCTTAATTTTCATCATCATCATCATCATCACCATCACCACCACCACCATCATCACCACCACCACTACCATCATCATCATCATCACCACCACCACTACTACCAGCAGCAGCAGCAGCAGCAGCAGCAGCAGCAGCAGCAGCAGCAGCAGCAGCAGCATTTGACACAGGGTCTCAAAGCAACCCAGGCTAGCCTCAAAATCAGTATGTAGCTGAGGTTAACTTGAATTGCTGACCCTCCTGTCCCCACCTCCCCAGTGGACACTGTGATTACAGGAACGCTGCACCATACCCAGCCCAGTTCTAAATATCTTTTGACATTAACTTGCACTTAAGATTTTGTAAAAATTAGTTTTTTTTTTCTTTTTCTTTTTTTCGGAGCTGTGGACCGAACCCAGGACCTTGCGCTTGCTAGGCAAGCGCTCTACCACTGAGCTAAATCCCCAACCCCAAAAATTAGTTTTTAAACAAAATGCTTTTGACTTTCTAGTGCCATCTTGTGGCCGGAATTTGCTGTTAAAACTGAAGTTTGTTTTGCAAATGCTTAATTGCTTGATAGTTTAAGTCTATGCATATTCAATGTCTCATTAGAGGGAATTAACCTTGCAAATTATAGAAAGGAAGTGCTAAATCGGCCTTGAATAATGACTTGTGGAATCATTTTGTAACGTCGATGACTGTCAGTCCACTTAAGAAAACGCATTAAAAAGGAAAGACTACTGGAGAAGTATCATCCAGCTGAACGTGTTTAAAGGCTAGACTCTATCTAGCTCAAGGTCAGTCTGTGAATTTTTCAGGAAGAATTCTATCTGGCTGTGGCTCTATGCAGGCCATACTCATTCCTACTGTGGCAAATGTCTAGTTAAAACACTTGCTAAATGCACTGGAACTCTCTCTGTAGACCGGACTTGGCGACTGGCTTTGAACTCACAGAATTCCTCCTCCTTTTGCATCTGGAGTTCTGGGATTGAAGGTGGGCATTACCATGCCCAGGAGTTGCTAATTTTAGAGGTTGAAAGCAATTTACAGTGGCTGTTTAAACTGAATTTTGGGCAACTGCTTAGCTGTTTCAGAAGTTTAACTGGCCGGGACTATGCATTATGTGAGGAGGCAGTAGACTGGTCCACAGTCCAATTTCTCAAAGCAAAGGGGCTTCCCAGCCCCTCTGTCCATGGTTGTCTCTTCAGTAGTCTCCTTTTGACTCTCACGGGGCCATAGAACACTTCTATTTACCTCTGTGAATCGTTGCCAAAGCACAGTTTACAGAGATCGTCTCGTTCCCCAAGTTTATACAGGATCTGACTTCCTACCTAGCTGGACTCCTGGGAGGAAACACAGTCGGTAGCTTATAGTCCTCCAGGCCCTCAGAGCACAGGTCGGCACACATTTGAGCTGAGCCTACAACTTCACCCAGATTTATCTCCCGACAAACAGGAGATTCTTCTGCGAAGAAATCATTCCCTCCAGGCTCACAGACTTAATCTCGAGGGATTTCCTGTATTTCTCCTTCAATCTTCCTGACTCCCATCTCCTTGGCTCCCTTTAATGCCACTTATAGAAAACCTGTGCACGGCAGTGGCAGAGGCTCAGCTGGGGCTCAGAAGCCAGTACAGGATCTGCTGTGTCTCAATATTAAGGGAACTGGGGCTGGAAAGATGGCTCAGGGGTTAAGAACATTTACCACTCTGAGGATTTGAGTTCAGTATCTAGCAACACATAGTAGCAGGTCACAACCACTCCAGTTCCAGGGGATGCGATGCCCTCTTCTGGTCTTTGAGAGTATTTGGCATCCACATACCCATCCACACGCATCTGAACATGCGTGTACACATGAATAAAAAGGAAAGTATTCTTAAAGGGAAAACATCTCATTTAGCTCATGGCAGTTGTAACCACACGGGGGGGGGGGGGGCAAGGCTGAAATTTAAATACACTGTTGCTTCTTATTTTGTTGGACATTATGTTTCTTTTGACTCCTGGTATTTCATAGCCAGTCTCTACACTGGAAATGCCGGAGACTCGGTTCTGCTTTCTTATTTGGGACAGAGTTCCCATTTCAGCTCTAAATTAAAGAAGTGACTAGAGACCAGGCTGTAGAAACCGGGTGTAGTGTCCACATCTGGGCAGTGTGTGCTCTTCTGATAGCACTTGGGTAGTGAGGGACCAGGATGGAGACCCAGGATTCAGAGTCATAGTGCCTCTGAGGCCAGGCTGCATTACACAAGACCCCATCTCTACTCAACCCTCCCCAACAAGTTTTATCAATAAAACATTTAAAGAATGTGTGAGTGGGGCTGGAGAGATGGCTCAGTGAGAAGTGCTCGCCGGGCACACACAGCACACTGAGTTTCTCCCCCAGCATTGCAAAAACAGACTGGCACACAAGTTAGGTGTACTGAGGACCGTAGGTTCGTGCTGGGGGAAGACAGCCAGCCCGCTGTAGTGCAGTCTGATTGCGTTAGGTGGATGCTCACAGGAGTTAGAACACCTCTGGTCCTGAACTTACAAAGTAACAGTGAAGACTAAGGAAGGGAGGCCAGCTTAACAAAGCCAAGAAACTGAAACGGTGAATTAGACTTGGTATGTACACCTTTTATTACAGCATATAAAGCATATTTAGAGCCGTGGGTCCTGCCTGGGAGGTAGCAGACAGTCCTCATAGGCCATGATAGAGTGACTTCTGGCATGGTCTGTTGGACACTACCTAGGGTGTATCAGATTCTTGGAATTCCATATTTTCTTCCTCTACATTTTGCCAAAAGCCAGGACATCAAATTCCCTTCTTCTTGAAGAGTTAGATCTCCTAGGATAATTCCCAAAGCGGGTTTGGAGGGTAGTGTTTATTAGGGCTTCGTGGATCCTGGGAATTTGTAGTGTGGAATGAAGACTCTCTACTTGATCTCACTTTCAGGTGCATAGAGCTTCAGGCAGCAGGAGCAGGGGTAGTGCTGCCTCCTAGAGGAAGTCATGGAAATGAGTGACACTTCGAGTTGTCCTGTCTCTGGATTTGGGTTAGAACGTACACTTTTGGCTTTCCTGGATTTCCAGCTTGCCAATGAAAATTTCTGAGGCATAGGCTTCATGGTCCCACCATCCCATTCCTGTTTCTTCACATGTACAGCCATGTATGCATTTCCTGTTCCTGGATGGCTACAGCAGTGTTTATACCTGGTCTTTCTTCTCCTTTTCTGTCAGTGCTGTATGAAGTAACAACAGGTAGTCCCTCCCTCCCTCCCTCCCCCTCTCCCTCCCCCTCCCTCTCCCTCCTCCTCTCCCTCCCTCCCTCCCTCCCTCCCTCCCCCTCTCCCTCCCTCTCCTCCCCCTCTCCCTTCCTCCCTCTCCTCCTCCTCTCCCTCTCTCCCTCTCTCCCCTTCCTTCTTTTCTCTCTGTCTCTTTGCCTTCCCACCACCCCCAATCTGATTCAGCCCCTCCGACTCGTGCAGACAGAAGGTTGGGTGTGTGCTCTTTGTCCCTTTACCAATGGGAAGAGAATTAGAAATCACTCAAACTGCCTTCACTCCATTCTCCATATCCCTGGTGAGTAGGTGATACTGAGGGGGAGTCCCAGGGAATAGTGGGGTCACCGATCTGGAGGTCTGGAGGGTCCAGGACTGGGAGCAGATGGTGGAGAGCTATCCTGGGTTATTGAAATGTCACTGGAGAGAGATTGTCTCATGTCTTGTGCTTGCTTTGGAGTTTCTCTTTGCTGATGCCACACGAAGCTTCCTGTAGGACAGCAGCATGTGGCATGAACCTTGGGTAGCCTATTGTTCTCGCTCCATTTTGGTGGTGTTAGTCCAAGGCTCATCGTGGTAGAGAGAGCAGGTGACTCATCCAATTGCAGACTCATCCAATCTTCTCCTAGCAATTATCTTTTTATGAGTGCATTTTAATTGCGTGGAAAATGAGCTTTCTGCCCATTGCTTTCTTTTGTCTGTGGCTCTGAGATACAGGGATGCATGTCAATGTGTCCTCTTAGACATTACAGGGCAGGATGATTGGAAAGTGGTTTGTGCCAGCAGAGGGCTAAGCTGAGAGGAACATGGAGGGGGGACACTGAGAGCAGAGACTGCCTCACTGGCATTGTGTTCTGGAAGGCTATATATACCCACAACAAGCCAGGGGCTCGATACATTGCGGGTGCCCATAACTGTTTGATTTCGTTTTATTCTCTGGCGTTTGATTTATACTCTTGGAGCTATTTTCTAGACCACAGGTCTCTCTGGTTAGCCCTGGCTGTCCCAGAATGCACTGTGTAGACCAGGTTGGCTTTGAATCACAGAGATCCACCTGCCTCTGCATCCGGAGTCCCCGGATTAAAGCTGTGCACCACCACAGCTGGCCACAGAACACAGTTTCACATGTCGCCTCAAGAAGCCACCTTTCATTACCTTTACTGTTGTCTTTCAAACTGTTGGGTGACTTTTCCTGGAAAGATTTAAAGAAATGTCTGTTCCTCCGAGGCAGAGAGGACACTGACAGAACTGACAGACAAAGAAAGGATTCTAGGGGCTGGAGAGATGGCTCAGCGGTTAAGAGCACTGACTGCTCTTCCAGAAGTCCTGAGTTCAAATCCCAGCAACCACACGGTGGCTCACAACCATCTGTAATGAGATCTGATGCCCTCTTCTGGTGTGTCTGACAACAGCGACAGGGTACTTATAATAAATAAGTAAATAAGTAAATAAATAAATAAATAAATCTAGAAAGAAAGGAAGGAAGGAAGGGAGGAAAGAAGGAGGGAAGGAAGGAAGGATTCTGTCCAGGGCCAGCCGAGCGGAGCAATGAGTTGAGTGGAGTTACTCACAGAGCACGGGTGACTCAGACAAGCTCCACCTCACCACCTCAGCTGCTGCTTTTCTCTTATTTGGTGGCCTTTGAAACCTTGAATCTGGGATCTCGATAAGCATCTCATTGTCCTGTGAGCCTTGAGTCTTGTGACTCACCCATCTCTCCCTACCAGGAAGTACGGAAAGCCCTGACCTCCTGAGCATCTTGTATGGGTCATCACAGCAGCTCTCTTTCAAGATGGTAATGATCATGTGCAACTCAAAGAAGTGGCTACAGCTTGTCGTGCATTGGAATCACCCGGAGGGGTTGATAAAACAGACTCCCGAGCCCCCCACCCCCTCCATGATCTCTCTTTGAGACGGCGTTTCTTCACGTAGCCCTGGCTGTTTGGAAATTCATCAGTAATGGCAAAACCTTCACACGAGCTGAGATGTCACCATGTGTGAGGGTGCATGCATGGAGGCCAGAGAGGACATTGAGCATTCTGCTTTTTCATGGTTCTTTTTTTTTAAATTAAGATTTATTATATATGAATACACTGTAACTGTCTTCAGCCACACCAGGAGAGGGCATCAGATCCCATTACAGATGGTTGTGAGCCACCATGTGGTTGCTGGGAATTGAACTCAGGACCTCTGGAAGAGCAGTCAGTGCTCTTAACCACTGAGCCATCTCTTCAGCCCTTTTTTCGTGGTTCTTATTACTGTGAGGCAGGGACTCTCACAAATCCTGGTGCTAAGCTGACGGCCAGCAAGTCTCAGTAATCTGCTTGTCTCTTTCCCAAGTGCCAAGGCCAGTAGGCGCTTCTGCTTATGTGTGTGGGTTCGGGGATACAAACCCGGATCATCACACTTGTGTACCAAGTACTCTTACTAGGGGGCATCTCTCCAACCCTTGCGCTGAGATTTTAAAAGACTATTATCTTATGTATAGGGTACTTTGCCCGCACATGTGTCTGTGTACTATGCGAGTGTCTGCTGTCCTTAGAGGTCGGAAGAGTCAGATCTCTGGAACTGGAGTAATAGCTGGTTGTGATCCACCACGTGGTACTAGAAATCAAACCCAGGTTCCCTGGGAGAACAGCCAGTGCCCTTAACCGCTGAGCTAACACTCTGTGCCTGTAAATGAAGTGCTATCCCTCTAGCCCCTCACACGGAGGGTTGGAGGAGCCATTCAAGTCGGCAGACACTAGCTACCCTCTTTTCTGCAGTTGCAGAAATTTGAAAGGTCAACCCAAATATGGTATGGGGGAAAGCTCAATACATGGAGTGTTCCACAATTTGAGACGTTCGTTTGCAACCTACTTCAATGTCTTTAATAAAGTTTCCTGGGCTAGAGAGATGGCTCAGTGGTTAAGAACACTGACTGCTCTTCCTGAGGTCCTGAGTTCAACTCCCAGTAACCACACGGTGGCTCACAACCATCTGTAATGGGATCCGATGCCCTCTTCTGGTGTGTCTGAAGACAGCTACAGTGTACTCATATACATAAAATAAATCTTAAAAAAAAGAATTTCCTGATTTGTTTTTGTAAGTCAGACTAATAACAACCCTTCTAGCACTCAAGATATGGTTACAAAAAGAATTAGCTGTGTGTAAGAAAAGGAAAATACGGGGCTGGGGATTTAGCTCAGTGGTAGAGCGCTTACCTAGGAAGCGCAAGGCCCTGGGTTCGGTCCCCAGCTCCGAAAAAAAAAGAACCAAAAAAAAAAAAAAAAGAAAAAAAAAGAAAAGGAAAATACAATACATGGTTCCATAAATGTTCATTAGACTGTGCCAGCTAGCACCCGGCTACTGCAGCAGCTAGCTCCATAAAACTACTGAAGTAGAACTCACAATCCTCAGTGACAGACGTCTGTGGATGACACAAGATCACATACACTGAAGTCTGGAAGGCAGCACACTGATTATTTCCTTATAAAGTATGCCATGCCTGGCTCCCCTGAAGCAGGTAGACAGACATTGGTGCTTTGACTTTCTTCTTGGAATAAGTGCCAGGGAACCTTTGTTTGTTCATTTGTTTTTTTCAAGACAGTGTTTCTCTGTGTAGCTGGCTGTCCTGGAACTCACTCTGTACACAGGGCTGGCCTTCAACTCACAGAGATCCATCCTCCTGCTTCTGCCTCCCGAGTGCTGGTATTAAAGGCATACACCACCACAGTAGCAAACCAATTCTTTAAAAAAAAATATCTTGGGCTGGAGAGATGGCTTAGTGGTTAAGAGCACTGACTGCTCTTCCAGAGGTCATGAGTTCAAATCCCAGCAACCACATGGTGGCTCACAACCATTTGTAAAGAGATCCGATGCCCTCTTCTGGTGTGTCTGAAGATAGTGACAGTGTACTTGTCATATATAAAATGAATAAATAAAATCTTTTAAAAAATTAAAAAAAATATCTTTGATCATTTTTTTACAGTTCAGGTGGTGTCCCCTCTAGATCTGCTCTCTAAAAAAAGTTCTTCATCCCATTCCTTCCTTCCCTGTCTCTAAGAGGATCCCCTTCCCCGCCTCTCACTACCTTCCCCACTCCCTGGAGCCTCAGGTCTCTGGAGGGTTAGGTCATCTTCTCTCACTGAGGCCAGGCCCAGCAGTCCTCTGCCGTGTATGTGTTGGGGGCCTCAGACCAGCTGGTGTATGCTGCCTGGTTGGTGGCTCAGTGTCTGAGAGAGCTCAGGGGGTCGAGGTAGGAAACCGACGTTTAATAGATAAAAGTGTGTCAGCTAGGTTATTTGTATGCCTGTTTAGGGGCTAGTGTGCCATGCAGGGGTGCCTCTCAAATAGCCACCCAGTGCGTTGTGGCCTGGGATTATACTGGTTTGGGGTGTGTGTGTGTGCATGTGTGCATGTGTGTGTGTGCATGTGTGCATGTGTGCATGTGTGTGTGAGTGTGTGCATGTGTGTGTGTGTGTGTGTGTGTGTGTGTGTGTGTGTGTGAAATTGGGTGCATGATATCTTCTCATAATAATATCTACTTATCATTTGCAGAAATTCTGGCACTTACTGCTTTCTGGCCTGCTTGGGAAGCGCCAAAGCAATCAACTTTGTACCGAAGTATTCAGAACTCAGAGTCCGCTCCTAGGGGTGCTTATTCCAGTGCCAACAGCCCAGGGGATGTCCAGTCCCCACTCATCAACACTGCAGTTAGACTGTGGGGAGCCTCCTCATGAGCCGGAGTGTCCACAGCTATGCATGCCTCACAATACCAATAAGAAACAAGTGATTTGGTGGACAGATGTTTTAAAAAATTATTTGTTCATTTTTTTTAAAGAATTATTTATTTATTTTATGTATGTGAGTACACTGTCACTGTCTTCAGACACACCAGAAGAGGGCATCAGATCCCATTACAGATGATTGTGAGCCACCATGTGGTTGCTGGGAATTGAACTCAGGACCTCTAGGAAGAACACTCAGTGCTCTTAACCACTGAGCCATCTCTCCAGCCCCTTATTTGTTCATTTTATGTATATGAGCACTCTATCTGCATGCACACCTGCGTGCCAGATTAGAGCATCAGATCCCATTACAGATGGTTGTAAGCCACCAGGTGGCTGCTGGGATTGAACTCAGGACCTCGGGAAGAGCAGCCAGTGCTCTTAACCACTAAGCCATCTCTCCAGCTGGATGGATAGATATTTTTTTAAGATCAATTTTTATTATATTTTTGTACATGTTTTGTGCCTATGCATCTGCCATGTGTGTACAGGTGCCCACTGAGGCTAGAGTAGGTGTCCAATTCCCTGGAGCCGCAGTTTGCAGGTTCTCTGATATGGGTGCTTGGGAACTGAACTCTGGTCCTTTGATTCTCTGGACGAGCAGTCACTGTACTTAACTGGTGGGCTGTTTCTTTTTCCTGATAGTTTTCATATGTGTTTATTTGTGTTTTTTTGAGACAGGGTTTCTCTGTGTGGCCTTGACTGTCCTAGAACCCACTCTGTAAACCAGGCTGGCCTCCTACTCAAATATTCACTCGCCTCGACTTCCTGAGTGCTGGGATTAAAGGTGTGCCCTACCACGTGTTGTTTAAAAGTGCTTGTTGCTCTTCTAAAGGACCTGGTTCAACTCCTAGCACCCACATGGTGGCTGACAACTGCCTGTGATTCCCGTCCAGAAGACCTATTTCCTTTTCTGGCGTTTGTGGTTGGTTACCAGGTACATACCTGGTTCACAGACATACATGCAGGCACAACATCATATACATAAAGTAAAATGTACATAAATAAACAAACAAAAAAACAAAATTAAAACAATTTTGTTGACAGTGAAGTTTAATAATATGCAGATTTTTCATTTACTTACAGAATCAATCCAACTTTAGAAATGTAAGAGAGATCCTTTGATTCATTTTTATTTTATATGTATGAGTGTTTTGCTTGTGTATACGTATGCACACCGTGTGTATGTCTGGTGCCTACAGAGGCCAAAGGGTGTCAGGTTCCTAGGAACTGGAGTTACGGCTGGAGTTGTGGATGCGGGGGACAGAGCCTGAGGCAGCTGCAGCAAGTTCTGTCAACCCCTGAGTCATCTCCCTGCCTCTGAGACTCACAGAACTTGAACTGGGATTTAGCGTTCTCTTCCTAGTTCTGGAATGTGAGGAATTTCCAATTGTTTATTACATACATTTTTATTTTAGATCAGTTTCCAACGATCAGGTCTTTTACTTGCCTTCAGATGAGCAACCCAATTCTAAAACAGGAGGGAAACGAGAGTCACATCTCAGGGTGGTTTTCCCAGAACCAGATCACTGCAGTGGTCTTTCAATGTTTCCTTCCTCCCAGGAACTCTGCCAGAAGATGGCGTTGTGCTCTCAGAGCACACCCTCTGCAGTGGAGTCCTTAGACGTCGATGGTAACTGCAGGCAGAAGTGCATTAGCAGGGGATACTGACAGGAAATGAGTTTGCTTGGGCATCCACTCAAGGGCAGGCCATTACGGTCTGCAAAATTGCAATATCACAGACTAAAGACTTTTAAATCCCACTGCTGGCACACCAGTACAACTCTTTCATTTCAGTTTAGACTCAAGGCTGGGAAACCTAAGTAACGCAGGCACTGTAGTTAAGGGAGAAGAGAGTTATAATTATGAACGAAGCAGGGGAATTCTAAGAGGAATCAATATGTTGGGTTTGCTGTTCAGTGGCTGAATACAAAGGGTGACGATAGTATTGGGTATTCACAGAATTCAAAGAACACACACTTACATAACTAGCATACTTCAATGATCAATTCAACCCATTTTCAGCATTCAATGTTTTTCCTTTTTTTAAAAAAAGACTTATTTGTTCTATTTATGTGATTGGGCATTTCCCCTGCTTATATGTCTGTGAAACAGGCATGCAATGTCCAAGGAGAACAGAATAGTATGACAGATCCCCCTGGGCCTGGGTGTGCCTAGTGTAGTTGGAGGCCAGAAGAAAGTGCTAGATTGTCTGGCACTGCAGTTAACAGATAGTTGAGAGCTACCATGTGGATGCTGGGAAATGAACTCCAGAACAAGTGCTATTAACCACGGAGCCCATCCCTCTGCTCTGAAAGGAGATGAATTTATTAACAGCTCCCGCTGATGGTCACATGTGCCCTTTGCAATCTTCTGTTATGACAGACAGTGCTCCTATGTACACGGCATGCCTCTGTGAGTGTGTTGACAGCACACTGTCTTATCGAGACAGCAACTTAGGAATGAAAATGTGTCCTAGTCACTCTTCTATTGCTGTGAAGAGACACCATGACCTTAGCAACTCTTAAAAAAGAAAACTTTTAATGGGGTCTTGTTTGCGGTTTCAGAGGGTCAGCCCGTAATTATGGTAGGGAGTATGACAGCATGCATGGCAATGGAATAGGAGGGTGGAGAGGAAGGGAGGGAGGGAGAGACAGACAGAGACAGAGACAGAGAGGCACAGAGATTGGTCCTGGCATGGGCTTTTGAAACATTAAAGCCTACTCCCAGGGACACACTTTCTCCAACAAGGAACCACATCTCTAAAATGGTTCTCATCCTTCTCAAATATATGATCCTAGGGGAGCCATTCTTACTCAAAGCCCCACAAAGTGAATGGCTAAAAGACTGAAACAACCTTATTTTCCTTTTAGAATATATCAGATTGGTTTTCATTTGATAGCCCTGCCCTGCCTCCCGACAAATATTCAAGTAATTCTCATTGATTCTTATGACAGTCTCTAGTTCACGTTGTCTTTCTGGAAAAGCTAGCTCCCCTCAGGACAACTGGAAAGATACAGAGTGTAGGCAGACAGTGAGCTGAGAAGCGTTTCCTCCATTTGACATTGGAGCCAGCAAAGTCAAACAAGAGAAAACCAACCAGAAGGGTAGGAAGGGAGGGACTCTTGAAACTTACAAGCTCTCTCATAAAGTGAATGATTTCAATGTAACTGGTGAAACAGATGGACATTTTATGGGCCAAGGATGTGAATGACAGGAGGGTTTGTGCATGGGCACTGCTGGAAATATTTAGACCTATTTTTTTTTAATGTTCACCCATTGCTATCGATATTTTCTCTTTCTTTCTCTCTCTCTGATCTCTGGAGCCCTGTCTTGCTTTTATGATGAACCCCCAGTCCTCCTGGCTTTATTCTTTTTCTTTTCTTTTATATTAGCATACCAAAGTTAAGTTTTGATAGGACATTTTTTTCAAAAACTGTTTTTTTTTGGTACCTTCTTACACCATCAGCCCTCTCTCCACTATCTTGATACATTGGTCTATGGCACCCTCCTACCCCCTGCCTTTCTCGGCATCTCTATTCTCTTCTCATAGTCTCCTCCCTCATCTCAGAGAGTCTCATCTCTCATCTCACAGCCTGTCACATACAAACATATATTACAAGCTAGGATCTATATACCAGCAAGAGCACATTGTTTCTATTTTTCTGAGACTAGGCCAATTTGTTTAATATAATACTTTCCAGAGCTACCTGTTTTTCACCAATTTCTACAATTTCAACTTTGTTCAGAGCTGGGTAAAGTTCCATTGTGTGTGTGTGGTGTGTATATGTGTGCGCGTGCACATGCGTGTGTGACACATACATGTATGCACGCACACACATATGCTATATTTTGTCACCTACTCTTCTCCAGATGGGCATCTAGGTTAGTTCAATTCCTATGCTACTGTGAGTACTCTAAAGGAACGTGGATGTGCAGGTATCTCTATTATGTGACTCTGGCTGTCCTGAAGCTCTCTCAGTGGACCAGGTTGATCTTGAATTCACAGAGATCCACCTGCTTCTGCCTCCTGAGTGTTGGATTAAAGTTGTTTGCCACCATGCCCTGACATATATTAATTTATTGATAATCACACACGAATATAATAAATTCTGGTCATTTTCACACTGTATTTTTGCTTGTATTCCCTCCCATTTCTGCTGGAACCCCCCCCCCCCTCTGGTGACCATTTGAGCTCATTGTGGATTCCTTGAGTGAGCACGGATGAGAGAGTATGTACTGGGATGTAGGCAACTTGTCAGTGGCTCCCCCAGTGTAGGAAACAGCAACTTCCCCCAGCAATAATTAACTGACAACTGTTCTTTAGAGAAGTGGGGCCTCTTGAGCCCCTCATGACGAAACGTTGACTGGTGTGTGTGTGTGTGTGTGTGTGTGTGTGTGTGTGTGTGTGTGTGTGTTATGTTTTGAGACAGGGTCTCTGTATATAACACTGGTTCTTTTGGAATTCACTGTGTAGACCAAGCTGGTTTCAGACTCACAGAGATCCATTTGCCTTGGCCGCTTGGGTGCTGGAGTTAGAGGAGTGGGCCACCATGACTGGCCTTGACTGCATATCTTGTGCAGGTAACTGGAGCTGTGGTGAGGTCTTAGATGCAGAGTCCGGTCATGCCCAGAAGACACTGTTTTTAGGACTTCTACTGTCCTCCATCTCTTACGTTCTATTTCCTCTTCTATGAGCCATTGAGGGGGTGATGTTTCCTTTAGGGCTGAACACTCAACAGTCATTTACTTCAGCACCCCTTGTCAGTCTCTGTATTGACTCTGTTCACTGGGGGGTGAGAAAAGCTTCTCCAATGGAGACTGAGAGCAGCATCAATCTACGGATGTAATCATGACTATTTAAAGGCAGCTTGACATCATATTCATTTAACAGAACAATAGTTAGTTTTCCTCTGTGGCCTATCTTCTCTCTAACCATATGGTCTAGACTAGGGTTTATAGTGCCAGATATGAATTCCTTCCTATGGAGTGGGCCTCAAATCCAATCAGAAAGTGGTGGGTTGGCCCCATAAAAGTCTTGCCACCAGTACACAGTAGGGGCATTTTGCCTGGCATTGTTCTTGTAGCGCACAGGGTCCACAGCAAGGTAAGCTGCAGATGGCTTTTCTCTCTCAGTGGCTTGAATGGCATCTCAGGAACTATGAAAGCTAGCCAATAGACCAAGAGAGCCTCGGTTCAGTTCAGTTCTCTACATCCTGTGAGCACAGTGGGCAGTGTTGTCAGCACTAGGGTCTTGCCATCCATCCTATTCTGGGGGGCAGTAAAAAGTAGTGGCAATATCCTGAATCACTTGGGGTTGGGCTCCAAAGCTTCCTTAACTGAGAGCTCACACGGGAAGATCTCATGCCTGTTGTTGGGATTTTGATTCAATAACCCCTGTCTTCTGGGGGAGTCTTATTCATGGTAGGTCCGTTCAAACTCTTTTTTTTTTTTTGAGCTGAGGACCGAACCCAGGGCCTTGCGATTACTAGGCAAGCGCTCTACCACTGAGCTAAATCCCCAACCCCCGTTCAAACTCTTAAACAATTATTAGTGAGGTTCTGAAACAGTAGCTTTCTATATGGTTTTCCCCATATATTCTTAGTTTTATAGCCCAACCCCTTCCCTCTTTATCACATTGATCTATGCTTCTGCCTCCTGAGTGCTGGGATTAAAGGCCTGTTCTACTCTGTCTCATTCATTTTCTTAATTATAGCCCTTTAGACTGAGGTGAGGTGGATCTTTTCCCTTCTCTCCCCTCCTCCCTTGCCTACTTAAAAGAGACACTAAATCTCTTTTAAAAGAGTCTAACTATTCTGTGTGTGTGTGTGTGTGTGTGTGTGTGTGTGTGTGTGTGTGTGTGTGTATCCACAGTGTCAGGGAGACATCATAGATTCCCTTAAGCTGGAGTTATAGGCAATTGTGAGTCACCTGATGCAGGTCCCTCTCCTTCCCTTTTCTTTCCTCAAGGACTTCTCTCGCCTCCACCCTCCTCCTCCTCTTTTTTTTTATATGGGGACCCCTCCATATAGCTCAGGCTAGCCACACATTCATGATCCGCACTCCTGCTTCAGTCCCTCAAGGAGCTAATCCTATCACACGCCACTGTGCCTGACTCATTGCGATTCCTAATGTCTTTCCCTTAGCCTGGGCTGTCAGCAACTTTTCCTTCAATTCCAGTGGTCTTCAGTGGTTGATGTGAGCTCCAGGTTCAGTGAGAGACCCTGTCTCAAAATACGGTGGCATCAGGTGCTGCGGCACACATCTTTAATGTCAGCATTTGGAGGACAGAGGCTGATGGATCTCTGTGAGTTTAAGGCCAGTGTGGTCTATATAATAAGTTCCAGGCTAGCTAAGACGACGTAGTCTGACTCTGTCTCAAAAACAGCAGAATAAAACAAAAGACAGACAGATAGACAGACAAAGAAACAAAAAACCCAAAATATACAATGTTTGAAGATACTAAATCTCTTTTAAAAGATTCTTCTGGGTTGGAGAGAGTGGTTAAGAGCACTGACTGATCTTCCAGAGGTCCTGAGTTTAATTCCCAGCAACCACATGGTGGCTCACAACCATCTGTAATGAGATCCGATGCCCTCTTCTTTTTTTTTCTCTCCATCTTCATTAAATTGGGTATTTCTTATTCACATTTCAATTGTTATTACCTTTCCTGGTTTCCAGGCCAACATCCCCCTAACTCCTCCCCCTCCCCTTCTACATGGGTGTTCCCCTCCCCATCCTCCCCTCATTACCGCCCTCCCCCCAACAATCACGTTCACTGGGAGTTCAGTGCTGGCATTCGCCTATGTATTTGCCATATTCTGGCTGTGTCTCTCAGGAGAGATTTACATCCGGTTCCTTTTAAAAAAGATCTCTCTCTCTCTCTCTCTCTCTCTCTCTCTCTCTCTCTCTCTGTGTGTGTGTGTGTGTGTGTGTGTGTGTGTGTGTGCTGTGCTGTGTTCACAGTGTCAGGGAGACATCATAGATTCCCTTAGTCTGGAGTTATTGGCAGCTATGAGCCACCTGATGCAGGTCCTGGAAAGCAAATCCCAGAACTCTGGGAGAGCAAGCAGCAAGCACTCTTAACCACTGGGCCATCTCCTCAGTCCCCTGCTACAAGCCAACCAAAAAGACAAACAGGACCTGGTGAGGTGGCTCATTGCAGCACAGCACTTAACCCACAAATCTAACAACTTAAGTTCAGTCTACACGACCCATGTGAAGGAGGAAGGAGAGGACCAACTCAAAAACGTTTGCTTCTGACCTCTACGCACATACCAGGGCACGCGCCTTACCCACTGTAGCAACAGATAAATTAATGAAATAAAGTCCAGACAAATACGGCCTGACTTCACTTACATTTGACTAAAGCAGTCAAATTTGTCTTATTTTATGTGTATGAATATTTAGCTTGCATGTATGTACACACACCACACGCATGTCTGTTGCCCATGGAAGTCAGATGTGGGCATACCGTTCTCTAGAACTGGAGTTATAGATGTCTTGAGCCACCGTGTAGTGCTGAGAACAGACCCAAACTGGCCCTCTGCAAGAGCAGCTGGTGCTTTTAACCACTGACCCATCTTCCTAGTCCCCAGAGAAGTCAACTTGAAGACATAGGAAGCATGCAGGGCACCCAGAGCTACATTTAACAAAATGTGCATAAACCAGAGACTAACAGAAAGTAGATAAGAAGTAGATTGTCATTATGGTGAGAGGTGGGATTGAATTCTGTTTCATAAAGAGGGTGAGATTGGACACTGCTGAACTGTGCACAGTTGATGCTTTTCTTTCTATAGTGTCATGATGGTGTGCGTGAATGTCCTGGAGAGAGAGAGAAAGAGAGAGAGAGAGAGAGAGAGAGAGAGAGAGAGAGAGAGAGAGAGAGGAAGGAGGAGGAGGAGGAAGGGGAGGAGGAGGAAGAGGAGGAGGAAGAGGAGGAGGAAGAAGAGGAGGAGGAGGAGGGAGACAGGAGGAGAGACAGAAAGACAGAGACAGAGAGCCATTTAGACATTTTGAAGAGATGAGGAAAATTATAAAATACTGAATTAGCTTTTTACTCCCAAGAAGAAGTTGTTGGACTCTTCATTAACAGTGACACCAGTGTTTCCCTGGTGGTCTCCATGCAGTGTCAGGTTTCCACCTGGGTCTCAGGTCATCTGTGGAGACTTCTGAGTCACACAACTAGGTTTCCAGTGGACCGAGCACCGGGAAGTTCTTTTGTGAAGACAAATGGTGCCAATTAGCTGTCTCTTCCTGAAGGGTTTCAAGGATGGGCTCAGCATGTCTGTTTTAATCGATGCACTGGTTTAAATCAGGGTCGAGTGCATAGGGTGGGGGGATACAATTTTCTGGCACACGGGCAGCTAACACATGGCTTACACCAGTGAAGAACATGGCATCCCCTCTTCTGGTAGCCAGCAACTATCAGTGGCTTCTTAGGGAGGGCTCAGGCCTCCCAAGCTTACCCACACTAGGGGTTGGCATCTCTGGGGGGTAGACATTTGTGAAGAAGGATTTGACCTTATTTTGGAAGTTTTTTTGGGACAAGTGCATGGATGCACGGATGATGGAAAATCACAATCCAATCGTGAGGAGGGGAAACCAGCCTTTAGTTCCCCAAGACATCTACCCTTGTTTAGATCTGAGAGTAATGGGTTGAAATCTACTGAGGAGGGGTTTCCAAATGACCTCCATGAGTAACAGAAACGACAAGAACACACACACACACACACACACACACACACACACACACACTCGGCTCTTTAAAAGGTGGGCCTGGGATCGTGTTACAGGCGTGCAGTGTAATGAATACACACCGATAAGTGCTTTTAGGAAGCATGGACTCTTCTTCCTGAAAAAGTTGGCAGTGACAAAAAAGTTTTGCATTAGGCAGGATATCAGAACTGGACGGAAGTACAACCAAACATTTGAAAGATGGAAAGTACCCTTAATAATATACAGGTTAGGATCACTACAAGGTTTACCATTTCCTATTAATGAGGACCGAGAGCTTAGAACGACCAGCGTTGTGGGCCGCTGACAGCAGTCGATGGCGGTAGGTTTGGCGTAGAACCCTGAGTCCCACTGAAACCCAGACCTGTGGCTGCTTGTCTGCAGTGTTTCTCGTTTATCATGCAGCAGCTCTGGGTTCAATCTCTGTGCACCACACACAAGACAAACGAACACATACATGTGTGGTGGTGACTACGGCAGGACAGATGCTTTGCCAAAGTGTGTAAGGAGGTGATTTGGTATCTGGAGCACCACGCCAGACTTTCCTCTCTGCTTTTGCTGCTTAGTTGGTCTGCACACTGTAGCTTTTCTACGTTTCTGCTTAGTTCGGTTGTTTCTACTTCATCTTATTATTTCTTTTAAAAAGATATTTACCTTTTAATTTTTAATACTTTTAGGTTTGTTTTATTTTACTACTTTATGTACTTGAGCATTTTGCCTGCATGGATGTCTGTTGCCCCACATGCATGCCTCTTGCTTATTGAGGTCAGAAGAGAGCATCAGATCCCTGGGAATTAGAGTTAGGAACGATCACGGGTTCTGGGAATTGAACCGGAATCTTTGCACGAGTACCGAACCTCTGAACCGTCTCTCCAGCCCCTTGTTTCTCTTTTAGACAGACGGAAAAACACAGAGCAGGAGTGAGCAGAGAAGTGGAGGAGTTTTCCCTTCATAGGAAGGAGGACAGGGATTTAATTAGCACGGCTTTCTATTGCTTCTATTGCTCCATTATAAAACTGATACATGCTTATTATAGAGTGTTTCAAATCACTACCTTATTTTTAAGCTCCCATCTGTTACTTCTTAACTAGATTTCTTTGTTCTCTTTGGGATAATAGCAGCTCATGATTCCTTTTGAACCACAATTTAAAACAGGACAACTTCACTTTGGCTTTTAAAAACTTGGAAGCGGTGGCACACACCTTTCATCTCAGCACTCTGGAGGTGGAATCAGGTGGATTTCTGTGAGTTTGAGGCCAACCTAGTCTACATAGCAAGTTCTAGAACAGCCAGAGCTAGGAGAGCCCTCACCCCTCCATATATATATATCAAAGTGTTAAGATTTCAAAAATTAAACTTACATGTATTTTTTAAAGATTTATTCGTTTATTATAATAAGTACACTGTAGCTGTCTTCAGACACACCAGAAGAGGGCATCGGATCTCTTTACAGATGGTTATGAGCCACCATGTGGTTGCTGGGAATTGAACTCAGGACCTCTGGAAGAGCAGACAGTGCTCTTAACCACTGAGTCATCTCTCTATCTCATGTTTTTATTTGTTAAACTTTCTTTTGTCCTATCAATTTAAAAAAGTGGTGAGTAAAAATTAAACTTGAAAAGAAAGGCAGCCTAGCACCATGAAATGCTGGAATAATAATAATCACTTATTCAAATAACTCAATTATATTAGAGGCATATTAGTTATTAAGTAATAATTCAGGAAAGTAATCTGAGAGGGCTGACACATGCCTGAAGTTCCAGGACTCTGGATCAGAGGATTTTGAAGTCAGCCTGGGCTACATGAGATCCTACCTTAGCTTACCCCTGATAAAAAAATTTGTTTTTTAAAATCAAAGTACTTATGCCATTTTATCATTTTATTTATCTTGAAAATACCATAAGATCTCTCTCTCTCTCTCTCTCTCTCTCTCTCTCTCTCTCTCTCTCTCTCATTATATCATTACTTGTTAAACTTAGAAACTATTTTATTCTATTCTATTTTGTTTTGAGGTAGACTTTTTAAAACTAGTTTAAATTTTAAAAAAGGTTTATTTGTTCATTCATCAGTTTTTTATTTTATGAGCATTGGTGTTTTGTTTGTACGTGTGTCTGTATGAGGGTGTTGGATCCCTTGGAACTGGAGTTCCAGACAGTTGTGAGCTGCCATGTGGGTTCTGAGATTTGAACTCAGGACCTATGGAAGAACAGCCAATGCTCTTAACAGCTGAATCATCTCTCCAGCTTGAGGCAGACTTTTTGAAAGTTATTTTTTAAAAGATCTGTCTGTCTGTCTATCTATCTATCTATCTATCTATCTATCTATCTATCTATCTATCTATCTATCATATATGAGTGCTGTATCTGCATGTATACCTGCTTGCCAGAAGAGGGCATCAGAACTTATTACAGATGGTTGTGAATCACCAGGTGGTTGCTGGGAATTGAACTTAGGACCTCTGGAAGAGCACCTCTGCTGTGCCATCTCAAAGTCTCCTATGAGGTAGACTTTTTGTTAGTGAGAGAATTTTATCTCAAAAGCGTCCCCTTGAGCTGAAAAGATGTCTGTTAAACATAATTATATGTCCCAAAGGATGGGGGATGGAGGGTTACTGTATTGTGTCAAAAGAGAAGCCTTGTTGAGACAGAATCTTAGGCAGCCCAGGCTGGTCTTACCCTCCTTGTGTAGTAGAAGATGGCCATGGACTTCTGATCTCCCTGCTTCCGTCTTCCCACTGCTGAGGTTACGGTGGTGAGCCTCCTTACCTGGTTTTCTGGCCCATTGGAAATCAAATCCAGGGCCTTGTGGAACCCTGTGCTGTGGGAACCCTGTGCCAGCTAAGCTATAACCCTTTAGCTACATTCCCAGCCACCTTTCTTTTTTTTCTAATTTTTTTGTTAATCATTCTAGTCATTACATCTCAAATGATAGCCCACTTCCTGGTTACCTCTCCACAACCCCCCCCATCCCACATCTGCCCTCTCCTCCCCCTTTGTCTCTATGAGGGTTCTCTTCTGCCCACCCATCGTCTCCCACCCCACCGCTCCAGCATCCCTCTACAGTGGGGCATCAAACTTCCACAGGACCAAGGGCCTCCCCTCCTACTGATGTCAGAAGAGGGTATCCTCTGCTACAGATGTACCTGGAGGCATGTATTTCTCCTTGTACACTCCTCGGTTAGTGGTTTAGTTCCTGGGAGCACTGGGTGGACTGGCCAACCAATGTTGTTCTTCCTATGAGCCACCTTTCCACCTTTCTTTCTTTGTTTCTCTCTCTCTCTCTCTCTCTCTCTCTCTCTCTCTCTCTCTCTCTCTCTCCCCTCTCCCTCTCCCCCTTTCTCTCTTTCTCTTGTTCTTTTTTCTTGTTCTCTCTCTCTCTCTCTCCCCTCTCCCTCTCCCCCTTTCTCTCTTTCTCTTGTTCTTTTTTCTTGTTCTCTCTCTCTCTCTCTCTCTCTCTCTCTCTCTCTCTGTGTGCGTGCGTGTGGGTGTGTACATGCTGTAGCACACATGTGGAGGCCAGAGGACACATTTATCTTCCAGGGTCTCTGTCAGTGTGTGTACATCCTCCAGACTAGCTGGCTAGTGAGCTTCTTAGTTCTTTTTGCCTCCCATCTCACAGTGGAGTGCTAGGACCTCAGATGCACACCACCGGTTTAGCTTTCCATGTGTGTTCTGGGGGTCGAACCAACTGACGTCATCAGGATTACGTGGGTACTATTTATCCATTTAGCCATCTTTTAGTCTCATTCATTTATATACTTTTGAGGCATGGGTCTCATGTAGTCCAGGCTGGCCTGGAATTCATCATGTTTTCAAGGTTGGCCTTAAACTTGTAATCTTCCTGTCTCTTCCTCCCAAGTCTGGGGTTACTGATACTTTTCCCTAGGTCCATCTTAGAAATGAATTCATATTTTGAGGAAAAACAAGCCAGAAGCTCAAAGACTGAAATATATTAGAAATTTTTCTCTTAGAGATTCATCTATCTAAGAAGCCCAGGATGAAAGAGAAATGAAATCATTTCTTGTGCTGAACAGTAGCATCCTCTATCCCCTGCCTCATCACACTTCATTTGTGCAGCTTGAAGTAACTAATTTCTGAACATTCCTCCCTTCTATTGTGTTGAAAGATACATGTAACAATGCAAACACAGTCTAGTTTGCATTAATAGTCAACTTTACTCACACTACAATCACTTGGGATAACAAGAGAGAATCATTGTCTTTATCTTGGGTCTGTCGGGGCATTGTGTTGATTATTAATTGATGTAGAAGGGCCCAGTCCACTGTGGGTGGCACCATCCCCAGGCAGGTGCTGGAGTCCTCCATAGTTCCTGCCTGGAGTTCCTGCCCTGGCTTCCCAGTGATGAGGTGTAGCCTGTAAAATAATGAATAAACCCTTTCTTTCTCTCAGTTGATTTGGTCAGGGCTATTTTATTACAGCCACGAAAAGAAAACCAGAAAAAGGGCAAATGTGAACTCTTTCTGAGACAGGCTATTCAATGTGAAAATGCTTTTAAGTGGTTCTATTCAAGCAATAGTTTATTTGATTTCTAATTAGAGTACCTTCTTGTCTCATCTCTTTTGTTTTGTTTCTTTTCTTTTCTTTCTTTCTTTCTTTCTTTCTTTCTTTCTTTCTTCTTTTTTTTTTGTGGTGCTGAAGATGAAATTCAGGGCCTTGCATATGAAAGGCAAAACCAGGACCACCGAGTTCTAACCCCAGCCCTTTCATTTAAGAATCGTATAAAATAAGTTGATTATCTATTATGATTTTTATATGTAAGAATATTATATACTTAATAGAGTATTTTGTTAGAAAAGTCTCCTTGGTGTCTGGAAGAACTGGGTCCTTTTTGTTAGAAGAGATCTCACTGATTGGATGATTTATAGGCGGAGACCATATAGTTACCTTTTGTCTATTGTCTATTTGTCTGCTCCTAGACAAAAGAGTCAAATGAATCCTATAACAAACACTCCTGGGAAGAAGTATCACTAAGTTTGCTGTACACTGAGTGCTGCCATCCCTAGGTTTCATCCCTTTCGTGTTTCTGTCTGAGCCACGGAGGTGCTGAGTGGAGAGGAGATGCGCACTTTCCTTCCTTCCGGTCCTCCACGTCCTTCCACTTTAAAGTGCTTTCATCCAGTAATCAGTTTGCTGCCAAGCGTCTCGTTTGTCTGCCAAGACAGGAGTCTGGGCATAGATTTTTAATTTCAGGGCAACAGCTTTTTCCAAGGAGGAGGGGGGACGGACATCAAGTCTACAGGCAACCGTGAGATGTACCAGAACGGTAGGGTGAGACTGGGTTACACAGTACAAAAAAAGTAGGTTTGAATCCTAGCCCCAGCCCTCACAAGCCATATGGATTTGGGAAGTACTATTGCTCCGAGCCTTAGCTCGACTCCCTGTGAAATGAAGGTAATGCATGTTCATTAAGAGAAGCAGAGGGGTTGGGTTTTAGCTCAGTGGTTAGAGTGCTTGCCTAGCAAGCACAAGGCCCTGGGTTCGGTCCTCAGCTCCGAAAAGAAACAAACAAACAAAAAAACCAAAATAAGAGAAGCCGATGAGAGCTTGGTAGGATGAGCATACGGTGTGTTTCAAATCCCCCTTCTGTGTTTTACGAGTCTACGTTTTCTCCCTTTGGAGACTAACAGTCAGACAGTGGGAGCATGGGGCTCCTTCAGAAGCCATCTGGTCTTTACCCTCCAATGAGTATGGGGGAGGAGCGAGATTTCTGTTTTCCACGGTGGCCCAGCTGCAATCGCCTCTCCTTCACTCTATCCATCCTCTCTCTCCTTCCCACCTCCTCTCTTTCCCCCCTCCCTTCCTTCTTCCCTTCAAAGAGCTGTATGAGCCCCAAACTACACGACAGCTAGGCAGTTGCTCTGTCCCCGACCTCCATCCACTTCACATCCTTCTCCACTCCCTGAGCATCTCTGCTCTAGCTATCTCCATACCGGTTTCATGCTTTGCTGAATGGCTTAATCAGCACATGCCTTTAAGTCTCATCCGTATGTAGCTTTTGTGAGAACTTCTTTTTCCCGGCTAACTAATATTCCAGCATGTATATTTAAAAGTTCTTTCTGATTTATCTATTTTTTAAGTGCATATACGTGTTTTGCCTGTATGTAAGCACACCATGTGAATTCGGTGCCTGTGGAGGGGCTCAGATCCCTGGATCTGGACCGACAGAAGGTCGTGTGTCATTATGTGGGTGGTGGGATCTGAACTGGAAGGTTTTTGCTCTTGCTCTGCAAGAGCAGCAAGTGCTCCTTAGCCACCGAGCTTCCTCTCCAGCCCCAGCACGTGAAATTTTCATCTGTGCAATAGCAGTTGAATTGCTTCGTTCATAGCTTGTTTTGCATAATGCCACTGTGGGCATGGGAGGATGTGTGCGTTTGGATCCCTACCTACAGTTCTTTAGAGTGTATACCTAGTGAACTGTTAGGTCATATGACATGGTCACTTTTAATTGTATGAGTGCTCTACCTACATGTACACCAAAATGCCAGAAGAGGGCGTCAGATCACGCTATAGATGGTTGTGAGCCACCATGTGGTTGCTGGGAATTGAACTCAGGACCTCTGGAAGAGCAGCCAGTGCTCTTAACCGCTGAGCCATCTCTCTCCAGCCCCTGATTTTAGTTTTCAGACTATGACCGTCTATACCCCAGCTTGGAACTCACTACAGTGTCCAGCTTGACCTCAGTCTCATGACAATCTACCGGCCTCTGGTGTGTACCTGAAGACTGTGTGAGCCACTGCTCCTCACTCACTGCTCCTCACTCACTGCTCCTCACTTTAGGGTTTTTTTTCTGAACATAATTCTTTTTTGAAATCTTGGAAATTGAGTCCAAGTTGCAGTTTCTTTCCGCCCTCCTCACTAACAGTGGTCATTTTGCTGTGTGAGACTTCCTTTCCACAGTGCCTACCCTAATGTGTTAAAGCTGTGAATAATTCTAAAGAACACATAATGTGGCATCTGGCAGAGCCCTGTCTCAGCGGCTGGACTAGCACATATAGTGGTTGGTTCCTGTCTAATGAGTGGATGATGTACTCCGTAGGACAAGTCCAGTGGTTTGAGCTCCTAGTGTTCTTGTAGAGGCCCTGAGTTCAGTTCCTAGCACCAATAGTGCCTACAAGCATATGTAACCCCAGTGTCAGGGGATCACAGCATATGTATCCCCAGTGTCAGGGGATCACACCACATGTAACCCCAGTGTCAGGCCTTGTGCTGGCTAGTTTTATACCACCTTAACACAAGTTAGAGTCATTAAAGAGGAAGAAGCTTCTATTGAAAAAAAAAAAATCCTCCATCAGCTCAGGTGCAGGCAAGAGTACTGGAGATTTTCTTGATTAGTGGTTGGTCGGGGAAGGCCTGGCCCAATGTGAGTGGAGCCGTCTCTGGTGTGGTAGTCCTGGGTTCTATAAAAAAGCAGACAGAACAAGCCAGTAAGCAGCACCGCTCCATGATCTCTGCATCAGCTCTCGTATCCAGGTTCCTGCCCGGGTTGAGTTCCAGTCCTGGTGGACTGTGATGTGGAAGTGTAAACCAAATAAACCCTTTCCTCCTTACCTTGTTTTTGGTCATGGTGTCTCATCACAGCCATAGTAACCCTAGATCGGACAGGCCCTTTCTGCCTGTTGTGAGTACTAGGTACTCCTGAAGTGCACACATACACATGCAGACAAAACCCTCATAGATATAAAATTATATCTATCTATCTATCTATCTATCTATCTATCTATCTATCTATCTATCTATCTAAATTCATGGGTTGGGTGGTGGTGGCTCATGCCTTTAAAACCACCACTCTAAAGCCAGAGGCAGGCAGATCTCTGAGTTCTAGGCCAGCCTGGTCTATAGAGCTAGTTCCAAGACAGTCAGGGGTACACAAAGAAACCCTGTCTTGAAACACCATCTCTCACAAGCAAGCAAGCAAGCAAGCAAGCAAGCAAGCAAGCAAGCAAGCAAGCAAGCAAGCAAGCAAGCAAGCAAACAACCCCATGTACCAATGTCCTTAATTCCAAAGCTCTTGGGAGGCAGAGGCAGGGGAATGTCTGTGAAGTCAAGGCCACACTGATCTACATATTGAGTTCCAGGTTAGCCAGGGTTATACAGTGAAATCACATCTCTTTCTCACACAAACACACATATGTATTTATGTATATTCTCTCTCTCTCTCTCTCTCTCTCTCTCTCTCTCTCTCTCACACACACACACACACACACACACACACACATGTTCAAAAAGAGAAAGGTGCTGGAGAGATGACTCGGTAATGAAGAGCACTGGATACTCTTCTAGAGGACCTGATTTCAATTGCTAGCACCCACATGGCAACTTAGAACTGTTTGTAATTCCAGCCCCAGGGGATCTGATGGCCTCTTCTGACCTCCTTTGGCATCAGGCATGCATATGGTGCATAGACATACATGTAGGCAAAACACCCACAAGCTTATAAATAAATAAAACTTAAAAAAGAAAGGAATAAGCCATCACATTTTGCAATTATCAAAAAGAAAGGAACTGGCTGAAGGGATGGCTCAGTGGTTAAGAGCACTGACTGCTCTTCCGGAGGTCCTGAGTTCAATTCCAGCAACCACATGGTGGCTCCCAGCCATCTATAATGAGATTTGGTGCCCTCTTCTGGCCTGCAGGCACACATTCAGACAGAACACTCTGTGTGTGTGTGGTGTGTGTGTGTGTGTGTGTGTGTGTGTGTGTGTGTAATTCTTGCTAAATAAGTAAATACATCTTATTTACTTGATAAATAAGTAAATCTTGAGAGAGAAAGAGAGAGAGAGAGAGAGAGAGAGAGAGAGAGAGAGAGAGAAAGTGAAAATAACAGGCTAGAACTAACTAATGCATTTCCTCTGTCAATCTGCAGTGAATTGGAGCATGTGCCAGGGGTGAGGTTAATTATTAGGAGTCAAGCTAAACATAGTCTGTTCTGCCAGTCAGTTCAGTCCGAGCTCAAAAGAGGAAGTCTGGACCAGGAGGATATGGTAGCTCAGGTCAAGTGTCCTTTAAATCTGTGAAGCTCACAGTTTTTAATGCAGGCGACAGATTGCAGTGAGGAGGGGTTCTGGTTTTACTGGTGTTTGTGTGGGTGGCCACATGTTCTAGAGAGGGCGTGTGTGTGTCTCACAGGAGTTTACTGATGGTCTGGGGGTGGAGTAGCCCCATGGCTCTAATGCATGTACTGTCAGTAACGAAATGGTGTTAGTTACCTGGCGTCCTGGGGGAACTGAGAAATGCTCGCTTAAATTTTTTCTTTTTCTTTTTCTTTTTCTTTCTTTTCTTTTCTTTTCTTTTTTTTTTTTTGTATTCTGTGACCAGATGATAGACTGCCATAGAGAATAGAGAGTCAGTATTGCTAACTTCTCACCTTTGAACAAAATGATAAAACCGAGTGCTTTGAACTTGCAAAGCTGAGGACCATTTTAGCGGAGGTCTTGACAGAAACAGGTAGGACAGGTACAGTGACCTTACTGCTTTGTGTACAGATTTAGAATGAGGGCCACATACAGTTACCACTGAACCATAACCTGGTCTTTCCTTGTAGAATCTGTGCATATTTTTCTATGGGATTCCTGCGTTTAAAATGCAGATCAGTCTTTAATGGTCAGCAAGTGCTTCAGATAATAATGCTGTTGTGCTGTTCATGACATTTAAACCCTATACTGAACCTTGTTCTCGAGCATAAATGTATACTACCATGTTACTTAGATCTACGTTAAACGAGACTGAGTTAGCAATTATTTATCGGGATCCTATGATGTCTCCAGGACTCTACTGGGTCCAGATAATGAGATGGTGAATGGATCCTGAGTTAGCCCCTCACCCTTGCCCCTGAGGCATCTAGCATCTCGCTAAGTATTATAACAACAGAAGAAACAGAAGGCTGTGTTGGTCTGTAGAAGAGACCATTCACACTAGGAGGATAAGGGAAGGCATTGCAAAAGAACCGGTAAGTTAAGTCTTAGATGGAAGAAAGGAAATCCATTCTCAGTAGGAGTCGAGTTCTGACACAGGATGCAGTGTTCAGGGAACCAAAATTAACTGTGAGGTTGGAAAGGCTGGAGGGGAGGGGAGAGGTGGCCGGAGAGAGTGAGAGAGACAGCAGGAATTCTCTGTGGCATATTCTAGGCCTTCCTTGGGTTGTGTGAGACTAATGGAGACTCCGTAAAGAGTTTGGATAAAGGGTATATGTATCGTGATGAAGCTGGAGCTCTGTAAGGATAAATGTGGAAGCAGAGTGGGGTGGGGTGGCTTCAAGGCAGAAGCCCAGAAGATCACATCCTAGTTCTTCTAGGAACTGGGAGACGTTTATATGTATTTTAGATCATTAAAACTCAGGGTCCTGGGTGACCAATGTGTGAACCAAGGAAGCTGATGGGGTGGAGACTTGAGAACGTAGAGGAAGTTGTGGATGTACTGTCTTAGTGTTCTATTGCTGTGAAGAGACACCATGACCATGGCAAATCTTTTTTTTATTTTTATTTTATTTTTTTTATGTATGTGAGCACACTGTCACTGTCTTCAGACACACCAGAAGAGGGCATCCGACCCTATTCCAGATGGTTGTGAGCCACCATGTGGTTGCTGGGTCTTGAACTCAGGTTCTCTGGAAGAGCAGCTAGTGCTCTTAACCTCTGACAGGTGGGCGTCTCAAATTCATAGAGATCCACCTGCCTCTGCACCCACAATGGCGGGATTAAAGAAATTCTCTACTTTTTGTTTTATTTTTTTGAGAATATTTTAGTGATTTATGTGCATCAGTGTTTTACCCGCGTGTATGTCTGTGTAAGGGTGTCAGGGGACTGGAGTTACAGTCAGGTGTGAGCTGCTATGTGGGTGCTGGGAATTGAACCCAGGACCTCTGGAAGAGCAGCCAGTGTTCTCAACCACTGAGCCACCTCTCCAGCCCCGAGGATGGCTTAATTGCCGCTCATTTTGTCTTCATCTTCAGGTTCTGGTATATACCATCATACCTGGCCCAGTAAGGAAATAAATAAAAAATAATAATAATAAAAAAAACCAAAAAAGTTTAGCATACAAAGTGTATATGGGGGTTCAGGCATTTTCTACGTATGTCTTTGTGCTCTGCTCTTTACTCCCTTTTCTGCCACACTGTCCCCTCACACGGTCACTTCCTCCCAGCAAATAAACTTCTTCAGGCAGTTGGGAACCGGAAGGGCAGTGCAGCCCATGTGGAACCGCAAGCAGGCTCAGGGTCAAGGGTCCGTGACTGCCGCAGTAGTCCCCAGTCCCCAGTGGCGTAGGGGAGTCACATGCCTGTACTTTCCTCCATCCTGTTGCTGCCTCTTGTTTGTCTCAGCGAGTCCCTGAGGTTACACAGCCAGTCCCTGAGGTTAAACCGGTTCTCTTTGGTGTGGGCTGGAGGGGTTGTTAGAGCGGCATCTTCCCCACGTGCTCTGCTCTCCGACTTCCTCTGTCTCTGTTCTGTCAGTGCGGGGTGTAAGCTCCTGACCATGGATCTAGGAGCCCTTTCTTGACACCTGCCCTCCTGTTAGTTCCTGTCCAGCTGCACGCCAGCTCCAACTTTGCTTCTCTCAAACTTTCTAGTACATGTTTTTTTTTTTTTTTGTTTTGTTTTTTTTTTTTTTTTCCTGGCACCACAGCAGGCTTAAAAATGTCCCCAATGCTATCAGACCCCAATTCCTGGGAATACATAGTGACTTTGTAAAAGGGGTCTTTGTAGATGAGTTAAGGATCTTAGGATGGGGGTATTAGATTATGGTGGGCTCTTAAGAGACAAATGCCTTATAAAATCGGTGAGAGGGAGATCTGACTTAAACAGGAGGGAAAGATATAAATAAGGATTGATTAATGCAGACTTGAAGATACTGTCTTCATTGTTGTTGTTGTTGGTTTTTTGTTTTATTTTGTTTCGTTTCGTTTTTAGACTAAAATGATACGGTTAAAAGCTTTAGAATGCTGGCTGCTTTCAATCCAGTGAAACTCTTGCCGTTCCTCTGCCTTGCTTAAATGTATGAGAGTAAATACCTTAAGCATTATATTCCTTGATGAAGATGTAGTATCTGCTATTTATCTGAAAATCAGACTTAATAGGGCAAGGCTCTTAGAGAGCAGCTTCTAACCATCTCTGTATTATTATTTAGCATGGTGTTTAGTAATGAATACTGGTGTTTTAGTTAGGATTTCCATTACTGTAAAGAGACACCATGACCAAGGCAACTCTTATAAAGAACATCATTTAATTGGGGCTGGATTATAAGTTTAAAGGTTCAGTCCATGGTCATCAGGGCAGGACACATGGCAGTGTCCAGAAAGGTATGGCGCTGGAGAAGGAGCTGAGAGTTTTACATCTTGTTCTAAAGGCCAACAGGAGAAAACTGCTTTCTTCCAGGCAGCTAGGGGAAGGGTCTCAAAGCCCACCCCCACAGTGACACACTTCCTCCAACAAGGCCACACCTACTCCAACAAGGCCACACCTACTCCAACAAGGCCACACCCACTCTAACAAGGCCACACCCACTCCAACAAGGCCACACCCACTCCAACAAGGCCACACCCACCCCAACAAGGCCACACCTCCTAATGGTGCCAGTCCCTGGGCCAACCATATTCAAACCATTACACTTGGTGAATAAATAAGTTACATGATATTTTCTTTATTATTTTTATGTAATATGTGTATGAGCTTGTGTGTGTTTCTGTGCACCTGGTGGCATTCAAGAGCCTGAAGAAGCCAGAAGGTAGTTTAGGATCCCTTGGAACTGAAGTTGCAGTTGGTTTGTGAGCTGCTCTGTGGGTGCTGAGAACCAAACCCAGGTCCTCTGCGAGAGCAACAAGTGGTTTTTAACTGCTGAGTCATGCCTTCAGCTTTGATCTTTTTTAAATTTATTTTTTTCAGAATATCGTGTGTAAACATTGCAACTACAACACTAGCATACCTCCCCTCTCTTAAACTTCTCCTGTGTCATCCTTTCCAAATTCATGGTCGCCTTATTAGTGCTACTTTTTTCATTAATTGTTGTTGTTGTTGTTGTTGTTGTTGTTGTTGGTGTGTGTGTGTGTGTGTGTGTGTGTGTGTGTGTTCATGCATGCATCACACTGGATCCATTTAAAACATTGCTTGTATATTGTCCAGGACTGACCACCCAGGATTAGAAGAAATTAATTCTTCCATTTGCGGTATCCATTGACCACCTGTAGCTCTTCATGTAGGGTGGGTCCGTGTGCAATGTCCCCTGCCCGCAGCAAATGCCAGCCTTGTTTAGGTAGCCGCATTGTTGAGATTTCGTAGCTGCTTTTTCACTGTCGAGTCTAAGAGACATGATGTAGAGGCAGGTGTCCTGGTCTCTGTCTTTTACAATCTTTCTGTCCCATCGTCCATGATTTTTCTCCCTGACACATGGATGTAAGCATTGTGTTATCGATGTAGTAGTTGGAGTTGGGCAACATATAGTCCCCTGTTCTCTGAGTGTTAACCAGTTGTGGATTTCTGTAATAATCTCCATCTGTTGCAAGAGGGGTCTTCTTTGCTAAGTGGTGAGACCCACACTTACCTGTGGGTAGAAAGATAAGTTTTAATAAATACTAAGGATACAGTTAGACACTATATTGGCTTAGGGAGATGACAGAATCTCATGGTAAGTTTATAAACCCTGAAACCCCCAACTGTATTCAGCAGTTGAGAATTGAGCACAGTGCCCATGTATTCATCTCCTATGCCCATCTTGTAGCTCCTACAGCTACAGTTTTAAAACAGCGCTCTGCTTAAGAGTCCACCTTTGGTGGTACTGTCCTGGGATCTGTTGCCGACGCCTGGGATGTGTGTGCAGAGTGTCAGAGTGCTGTCCTTCGAGATGCTACATCTTTCCACAGGAGTCGAGGGACTGAAGAGAGATGGGACAGTTCCACGTGGATTAAAGCAGAGGCAAACAAGACTCGCATCCAGGGAGCCTGGTGAAGACCTGGAGTGACAGAGGACCTCAAGGATGACGCTTACAGAATTCGTATTTTCCCCATGGAAGATGAAGTGTAAATTCTCACTGTCCCGTTTGATGAAAACGGAGAGTTCCCATGAGCTCTGGACAGGGTTTGCTGCCAGTTTCTGCTCTCGGAATCACGACGAGGCCATCAGAAGAACACCCCGTAGAAGGCAGCATTCAATCTCACCGCTAAGGTGACGTTTGATCTCACATCACAGAGATTGGCCCTTTACTCTGTGTCCATTCTTATGGGTGAGGCCCAAGAGGGATGCGATTATTAAATGTGTGGATGACTACGTTTTAATTGCCCTTGGAATAGAATTGGAGTAAGAATCAGACAAGCCTTTCATGAGGATCCGGAGAGCCAAACATGTATGTGGAAGAGATAAGGTTCAGCACTTAAATGCCCATTTTTTCCCTTGAGAAATCAAAGGACTGTTTAAGAGTGAACCTGGTGATTTCGGTGACTGCAGATTCGGAGTGACCAGAGGCGCTGAGTGCTGCCAAGGCAAGCGGCGACGGACGTAGACTGCAGTAGCAGGAACTGAGCATCCAGAAGAAGGAAATAATAATTTGAGGGATTTTTTTTTCTTGTTATTTTTTTGGGTCTGGGACCACACACACACACATCCATTTGAAAAGAGAAAATGGAGCCCATTTGGAAGTGGTGAATGGGATAATAAAGGGAGGCCCGGTCAGTGGGAAGTACCAGCAGGAACCCTGGCCGTGAAATTGCTCCCTTCTGTCTTGTGTAGGAGAAGGAGTACACAACTTCTTGTCACATAGGACAGCAGGAAGAACACCAGTGGGACTGGGGGATTTGAAAGGACCAAACTGCAACCCACGATAAAGAGAAAATAAAGACCAGGCTTTCAGGATCGCAGAGACGATGCTCCCCCAATTTTGTTTTAACAACAACAGCTAAAAACAAGGAAGGAAGGAAGGGCTCTGTGATTTTGAGGGGACATCGGGGAGGCTCCAAATATTACTTAGGAAATAAATAGCTAATGATGGCTTTGAAAACTGAAGTGGACTCTGACACATGAATAATTTAAGAAGGGCTAGCAAGGGGAAAACAGAGGGATTATTTTATAAATTGCCTAGACAACTGGTGAGAGGGAAAATAACTTCAGAACTATTCCAAGTCACTAAATCATCATCATCATCATCATCATCATCATCATCATCTTCTTCTTCTTCTTCTTCTTCTTCTTCTTCTTCTTCTTCTTCTTCTTCTTCTTCTTCTTCTTCTTCCTCTTCTCTTTCTCCTCCTCCTCTCCCTCCTCCTCCTCCTCTCCCTCCTCCTCTTCATCCTCCTCGTCCTCTTCCTTCTTCCTTTTTTTTTTTTTGAGATAGGATTTCTCTGTGTAGCCCTGGCTGTCCTGGAACTCTATTTGTAGACTAGGCTGTCCTCAAACTCTTGAGATCCACCTGCCTTTGCCTCCCAAATGCTAGAATTAAAGGTCTTGCCCTTAATATTTATTTTTATTTTATGTAAATTGTTGTTTTACCTGCATGTATGTCTATATGAAGGTGTTGGATCTTCTAGAGTGGGAATGATAGTTGTGAGTTGTCCCGTGGATGCTGGGAATTGAACCTGGTCCTTTTAATTATTAAGCCATTGCTTCAAATTTTATTTTAAAGTTAAGCCATAATAATTAGAAAGAAAATTAGGAGTGCATATTTAGGGAAATATAAATTTGGGGATAATGTTTTGTTCATTGTATAGAACATTCAGCTATGAAAACAGCTTAATATTCAGGTGCCTATAGAGTCTATATGTAGTTTGGCAATTATTAGCATATTGCCATATTCCCTTTCTCCTTCAATCCCTTTCTTTCTCTTGGTTTGCTTTTTGGGAAAGGATTTACTAATTATGTATCCCAGGGTAGACTTGAACTTAAACTCATGATGTAGCCCATGCTAGCACTTTCCCACCTCACCTGGGTAAGCATCACTGTATTGACTGGTTTTGTGTGTTAGCCATCAGAGAGGAAGGAGCCTCAGTTGAGAAAATGCCTCCTTGAGAGCCAGCTGTAGGGCATTTTCCCAATTAGTGATCGATGTGGGAGGTCTCAGTCCATGCTTGGGTGGTGTCATCCCAGGGCTGGTGGTCCTGGGTTCTATAGGAAGACAGGCTGAGCAAATCATGAGGAACAAGCCAGCGAGTAGCACCCCTCCATGGCCTCTGCATCAGATCCTGCCTCTGGGTTCCTGCCCTGTGTGAGTTTCTGTCCTGACTTCCTTCAGTGATGTGCAGCAGTACAGAAATGTAAGATGAATAAACCCTTTCCTCCCCAGCTTACTTTTTGGTCATCACAGTGATAGAAATCCTAACTAGGACAATCTCTCTGCCCAACTTCCTATTTTCTTTTGAAGGTATCTTGGGAGTAAATTACAGTCATGCTATTCTTCCTGCATTCTTTACCTCTTCCCTTGAATCTCTACAATGAGGCTGTTTCTCTCATTAAGCTTACCACTGTTATCATTATTCCCTCAGACAATTGCACATCTCTGATACCTTCTAATATGCAGCAGACATTCAGATTTTCTCAGCTGTTTTCAAATTGTGGTTTTTAAACAAAGTTGCTCAAACTAGGATCCGTTAAGTGACTCCTATTCCCAAACTTCATCTCACTGAGAAACTTTGGTTTTTGATGTTCCCCCTTCCTTCCCTCCCTCTCCCCCTCCTTCCCATGTTTCCTCTCCCTCCTTCCTTCTTTCTCTCCCACCCTCCCTCCCTCCCTCCCTCCTACCATCTCCCACTCTCCCTCCTTCCCTCTCTCCCTCCCTTCCTCCCACTCTTCCTCCCACCCACTGTCTCTCTCCTCCACTCTTTCTTTCCCACCCCTCCCTCTCTCCCTCCCATTGTCCCTCTATCCTTACCACTGTCCCTCCCTCCCACTCTCCCTCCCTCCCATTCACTATCCCTCCCTCCATCCCACTTTCTCTTTTTTTCTTCCCTCCTTTTGTCTATCCTAATTTTTGTTGAAGAGACTGGGCCCGTTTTCTGGTAGACTTCTGCCTTCTAGATTTATGATTGATTGCTGCTTCTGGCTGTCATTTAAATTTAGTTAACTTCATACCATATTTCTTGTAGAATAGAATTTTTTTTAAAGATTTATTCATTTATTATATATAAGTACACTGTAGCTGTCTTCAGATACACCAGAAGAGGGCACCAGATCTCTTTACAGATGGTTGTGAGCCACCATGTGGTTGCTGGGAATTGAACTCAGGACCTCTGGAAGAGCAGTCAGAGCTCTTAACCACTGAGCCATCTCTCCAGCCCAGAATAGAATTTTTGATCCAAAATTATGACCAAATCATGTCAAAATATTCTCCTTAAGAATGTCATAGGTGGGACTGAAGAGAAAGCTTAGCCATTAAGAGCCCTGGCTGCTCTTCAAGAAGACTTGGGTTTGGTTATATTATCCACATGGTGGCTCACAAACACCTATAACTTCAGTTCCAGTGAATCCAGTGCTCTCTTCTGGCCCCTGAGATCATTCTACGCATGTGGTGCACATACATACACAGAAGCAAAACACATAAAGTCAAAATAAATAATCTTTAAAAAAAGGAAAGTCATGGGTGAAGCTATATGTGGTGGTGCATACTTACAATTCCACACATGGAGTTAGGCATGGCATTGCATGCCTTTAATACCAGCACTCAGGAGGCAGAGGTAGGTGGCTATCTGAGAGTTGGAGGTCAATCTGGTCTGTGTACTGAGTTCTAGGACAGCCAGCACCACACAGTTAATCCCTGTCTCAAAATCCCTGCTTTGAAACAAACAATCGCACATATGGGAGGTAGAGGCAGAAGGACCAGGAGTTCAAGGTTATCTTCAGTTGTATAGTGAGTTTGAGGTCATCCTGAGCTAAATAAGACTCTGTCTCAAAGAACCAGAATCAAGGGAAAACTGCACAGATGCAATCGTGAGGACTCACGTTTGGGTTTCCAGTGCTCATGTAGAAGATATGTGTGGCAGCACATACCTATAATCCTAGTGCTTAGGGATGGGAGAGACAGGAGGATTTCTGGGGATTCTTGCCAGCCCAGCTAGTGGGAGCAATGACCTCCAGGTTAAATGTTTCCAAAAAAAAAGAGGGGGGGTAGACTGATGTTGACCTATGACCTCCCAGACATGCACAGACGCATTCCCTACAGATGTGCATACACATGAATATGTATATACACAGACCATTCCCCTTCCCCAAAGGAATTTGCAAACAGTGCTGTGACTATCATGTTCTAGCATATAAGGAGGTGTGCAATATGAGTTGTGGTATTTTTATAATATAATACTGAGGCTGGCCCTTGGAATGGCGATAGCTGTCTATTATAAAGTTATGACGTTTCTTCTTTATTCAGATCAGTCTTCTCTTGACTTACTAACCTTCCGTTCTATTCTTTTGTTACTATGCTGATTCTTTTTTAAAAAATATTTATTTATTTTATGTATATGAGTACATTGTAGCTGTCTTCAGACACACTGGAAGAGGGCATCAGGTCCTATTACAATCCCCATGTGGTTGCTGAGGATTGAACTTGGGACCTCTGGAAGAGCAGTCAGTGCTCTTAACCACTGAGCCATCTCTCCAGCCCACCATTGCTGACTCTTATCTGTAGTAATTCTTTCATGATGAGTTGTAGTTGTTGATTGTTTTCCTTGATTTTTCCGGACATTTTGCTTTCATTGGCTAGGATTCCCTGCTAGAATTCCCCTCATAACCTGGAGTTATTTGCTGCTCTGAAATGGCGTTCTCAGGAGACAACTAGACTAAATACTAATCTCTTTCTTTTACTAGTTTTTTTGAGTAAAGAGTTGGTATGATAGTCACCTGCGTTAGTGGGCTCTATGGGTTTTGTTCCCTCTGTATTGATTATCATTAAAATTCTTCTGTACTTTAGCAAGACAATCAGTTATAATTTCTTTGTGCTGCTGTGACAGATTGCATTTGGCAAAGCAGACTGCATCAATATGTATGTCCCATATGTTCCTATGCTGTAACATCGACACTTTCCCCATCCCTTCTTACAGACGCCCTCTTGGGAGCAGGCTTTTTGTGAAACCCAACCACTAACGCCATTGTGGTGGAAGAGAGTATATGGAGCCAGCACTGATCTTCAGAGAAATGGCTATGTATCATCCTCTACATCTTCTAGCCTCTGCTAGGGCTGGGGAGATGGTGTAGTTGGTAAGGTGCAAGGGGTGAAAGCTTGGTGACCTGAGTTTGATTTCCAGCACATGGAAATGTCAGCCCAGCAGCTCGCCATCTGGCTGGCTCAGGGCTGAGGAGGCTGAGACTGGAGGTTGCTTGAGCTTGAAGTAGCTGAATTAGAAAACTCTAGGTTCAGGGAGATACTGTCTCAAAAAACAAAAAGAGTGACCGAGGAAGACATCTAATGTTGCCTTCTGTATAGGTGCACACACATAGCTCTACGCCTACATAGGCACATGTGTTTGTGAACGCACATACATGTACACCTGCTCTGAGGTACCTAATTGATAGCCAGTTGAAATCAGCTTACCTTCTGAGCCATGCTCTGACTACAGGCCTGGCAGAGAAGAAAATGCTATTTTAATTTGTTTTGTGTGGCCTTTTGAAGGACTTCACAGTACCTGCATCAGATGCTGTGATAAAGCTGACTTTGGGGACCTTTCTAAGGTGATACTTTTGACCTTTGCCCTCCCCTCAGTGCTCTGGATGATTTCCTTGCTTTTTGGTAGAAAACATCAGCTAAGCTTGTCTTATAGAGACTGTGTCTTGGATCTGAAGCCAGCCTTTCCCTAAAGAGCCCTAGTTATTTTTAGTAAAGAGTGGTATTTTGAGTTTAAAATCTGAGCTCCCGGACAGTTTTTAGTAGAAGAACTTACACTGTAAAGATTACAGCTGATAATAATAAGATATTTCAACACTCTTTTCTAAAAGGAAAGATTGACAGATTCAACAGACTAGACAAGAAATGTGTTAAAAATCCAATAAAAATAAAAATATAAACAATTGTCATAGGATGGCCTATCATTTGTGATGGTTTGTATATGCTCGGCCCAGGGAGTGTGTGGCCTTTTTTGAGTAGATGTGTCACAGTGGGCATGGGCTATAATAGCCTAGACCCAGCTGCCTGGAAATCAGTATTCTGCTAGCAGCCTTCAGATGAAGATGTAGAATTCTCACCTCCTCCTGCACCATGCCTGCCTGGATGATAATGGACTGAACCTCTGAACCTGTAAGGCAGCCCCCATTAAATGTTGTCCTTGCAAGAGTTGCCTTAGTCAACTTAGCAGTAAAACCCTAACTAAGACACCAATCAATAAGAAGAATGACAAGAAAATGGAACTATCTTTCCTTTATGAAGTTAGATTTTCTTTGAAAGCAAAGAAGCATGCCTCAGCACTAAGAAGAGGCAGTGAATTGATCGCACATACACAGGTCCCAATGCCTCTTAGAGATGGCTGCCCACTGCTGAGAGAACAGATCTCATACACACAGGTACCTAATGATGCTTGATGCCCAGGGCTGACAGAATGGGCCAATCCTCTCTTGCACCCATTAAAGCAAGAGCTACTCTATGATATTTCTCTTTCTTGGATCCGATGAAGTTAGGGGGCACAAGCTCAAGGCTCTAGTACTGGGTGACACGGAGCACGAACAAAACACTAACAAAGGCGTTCTGAAATAGTGTCGTTAAAAGCCCCCCAGTTATATGTTCCTGATGCAGCAGTCTGAGGCAGGGGTTCATGTTGGAAGGGTGACTCTGCTTTGTTGTCCGTTCGGGGTGCAGTACTAAATGTAGGTGATTGGAACTTGTCTCAGGCAAGTCTGTGATGTAGCTTGTATGCAGGAAAAGAAAGACACCTAAAGCAATGTGGTGGCTTGAATGAGAATGGCTTATTAATATATTCGAATATTCGAATGCTTAGTTATCAGGGAGTGGCACTCCTTGAGAAGAACTAGGGGGTGTGGCCTTGTTGGAGGAAGTGTGTCACTGGGGGTGGGCTTCGAGGTTTCAAAAGGCCCAGTCTCTCTTCCTGCTGCCTGAGGACCCAGTAGAACTCTCAGAAGTTTCTTCAGCACCATGTCTGCCTGTGTGCCGTGTGTTCCCCATCACGATGATAATGGACTAAACCTTGAAACTGTAAGCCAGCCCTCAATAAAATGCTTTCTCTCGTAAGAATTACCTTGGCGTCTGTTCACAGCAGTAGAACGCTGACTAGGACAGACAAGCTTCTATTAGGTAAAAGAGAATTCTGCTCACAAGGCCATACCTTTCAAGGAAGGCTGGGAGGGTAAGTCCCAGGCAGTTCTGTCACCTTCCCCGACACTAATTTATTTGAATAAGATTTTTTCTTTGATTACACAACTCAAATTTCTGATAATCTATCCCAATGAACTGTATTCTAATTAACTAATTATAACAAAATCAAGTATCAGGGGCTGGCTCAGAAGATAAGAGAGCTTACTGCTACTGCAGAAGATGGGAGTTGGGTTCCTAGCACCCAAGTGGGTCAGCTTACCATCTCCTGTAATTCCAGCCTCAAGAGATCCAGCGCCCTCTTCTGGACACCTCTGGTACACACACACACACACACACACACACACACACACACACACACACACACACACACACACCTGCCCCAATACATATTTTTTAACAAATGACTTATCAGTCACTAAATGGGGATAACTCAGGCTGATGGGACGAGCCAGCAGGTGAAGCAGTTGCCATGCTAACCTGATGACCTAAGTTTGATTCCGGGAATCCACAGTGGGAAGAAGCCACTGCAGAAAGTTGTCTTCTGACCTCCACATGTGCACTGCTGCTCACCCACGCACGCGAGCATGCACGAGCTTGCGCTCCCTTGCTCACTAGCTCGTAAACGCACGTGTGCGCGTGCATAGACAGACAGAGACAGACAGACAGACACACCTCGACAACAACCAACCAGTAACTCAGTAAAGAGAATAAGGTTAAGCCCATTGCTTTCTGAAGAAGGAAGCTCCCTGGGAAACAACTGCACAGGGTTAACTGACAGAGTTTAAGCACCTCAGCAGGGGATTAAATGAGAAAGGAAACCTTAGCAGGATCTCAGGAGGGAGAGCCTACATTTTGTTGCTGTATGGAGAGCAAGAGGAAGCAGTCACCGGAGGCCAGATGACAGTGGTCACAGCATGAATTAGGGCTATTGAGTAGCAATAATAATTAGGCTTTTGAGTATTAAACATTTGTAAACTCTACTTTTTAAAAACCTTTTTATTGATTCTTTGTGAATTTCATATCATGCGCTCCAATAGTGTTCTGGATGAGCGTTCTGTGTGTGTGGAACTAATTTCCCACGTGACTTAGCTCATTTGAAGTATGTCAAAAGATCACTGAATCAGGATGATACCTAAAAAAGATTGTTTTTAAACATCCAAAATTAACTAAATTTATAAGATTAACGTTTATCAAAATCCCAAGAAATTCAAACCAAAGACACTTCTCATGCACAAATATGCAGTTTAAATGGTTTTAAATATTAGCTCAATAATTAGCCTTTCTCCAGAACAATTATGAATATGCAAACCCTTGGTTTTTTATTACTCTGTCTTTGTTCATTGCAGTTAAAGTGAGGGGGTGAGGCTGGAGAGATGGTTCAGTGAGCTAGAGCACTGACTGCATTTACCGAAGTCCCAGGTTTGATTCCCAGCACCCACACAGCCTCCAATAACTGTCTATAACTCCAGTTCTAGGTGGTCCAATGGGATCTTCTGGTGTTCTCAGACACTGTATACATTTGATGCACATGCAGATGTGAAGACAAAACACTATATACATAAAATAAAAGTGGATAAAAAAATCAAGCTAAAGGGCAGCTGAGCTATGTGTAACTCAGTGACGAAGTTTTGCCGAGCACACATGAGACACCTTCAGTCCCCAATACCACAAAAGAGTGAAGTGTGGTATAATATATCGAGTCAAAGTTATGATATACATATTTAAATAACATTTATTCATATGACTTATATAATAGAAGTAGAAATTTAAATGTAATTATCAGCATAATTGATTTCTTATCATATTTAATTTATATATATATAAATATTACATACATGTAATATTTTGGCATATTGTATATATGTAATACTTAAGCCATTGATTTGGATGGTACCAAGCATGTAGTATTTTCTCCTAAGAAGATAATAAGATGCCTTTGACTGTGGAATTCACCATAAGGTTCCTTGGGACACCTAATTTCCATCCGATCGGTACTGGAGATTAGCCGCATAGAGAAGAAACTGTGTGAGCCTCCTACAGCTGTGATTGATTTCTGTCCACACAGCACCTCTGGGCTTTCCATACCAAGAACGTCTCCATCTCTCTGCAGGTTCCCACTGGCTGTCTGAATGTTTAATTCAGCTATAACACTAACTATGCACAGTTAATGCCGGCACCAGAGGTTAAGAGCTCAGCCCTTCAAAGTTGCCCTCAATTCCATAAGCCAGTCACAAGTAATGGGTCTCCAGGCTACCCACACTTCTGTGCAGTTTGGCTCTAAACTGGGGTTCCCTTCATTTGCTAATTTGTTGCAGCAGCTCTCAGAGCCCAAGGAAGTACTTTAGCCACCATTACTGGCCTGTTATAAAGAGTATTAGGGGAGCTGGGGCGCTGGCTCAGTCGGTCACGTGCTCGCCTGTAAAACCTGAGGACCGGAGCTCAGATCCAGAGGGCCCAGGTGGAAGCCAGGTTTTGGGACATACCTGTAACCCCAAATCTGGGGAAGCAGAGTGAAGAGGCTTTTTGGGGCTTGTTGTTCAGCGACTTTAGCTGACCTGGCAAAGTTTGCGATAGGCTGGCTCTGTCTCAAACTATAAAGCCGAGTGGGGCTGGTGAGATGGCTCGGTGGGTAAGGGTGCGGGCCGCAAGCCGGACAACCGGAGTTTGATCTCTGGAACCCACGTGATAGAAGGAGAGAACCAACTCCGGTTCTCTTTGACCCCCCCCCCCCCCAACACATGCTGTGGCAAGTATTCAGGAGCAGTCACATACCACACCACACCCAAACAAATAAAGTAAAAACATAAGCAAGTAGAAAACTAATGGGCAAGATATCAATGTTCACACATACACACACACACACACACACACACACGCACACACACATACAGAGAGAGAGAGAGAGAGAGAGAGAGAGAGAGAGAGAGAGAGAGAGAGAAAGATCACAAATAAAACCTAAATGGAGAGTTTGTAATTTGAGGTAAGGAAGAATCTTTAGTCCAGGGCTTCCCTCTTGTGGAATATGAATATTTCTGTCAGCTCAGAAGCCCCTGATTGTGCACTTTACAGTTATTTGGTTTTTGTTTTTGTTTGGTTTGGTTTTTGTTTTGAGAAAGGGTCTCTGTAGCCCAGGGCCCCTTTCAGTTTACTATTTAGCCTATGGTGGCTTCAAATTGCAGAAAGCCTCCTGCTTTAGCCTTCCATGGCTGGGATTATGGGTATGAGCCACTGGGACCATCTCCTTGAGGTTTTCAGGAGACTTGTAACATCGAGTGACTGACGAAACCACCGGTCATCTGTGGGTTAGTCAGGCTCCAGCTCCTCTCGACTCCCAGGAGACGAGAGGAGTCCAGCGTCAATCATGTGTCCTTGCCTCTCAACCTGCAGCTGTGTGTGGTTGTCTCTCGCCTTCCAGTCAGCCCGTTAGCATGAACTCAGGGTTGTGTGAAAGGGCCTTATGACGAGGAACAGAATGCTGGCTTCACTTCATCACCTGGGAAACTGCAAGACTTGGAGGCACTCTGTGCTGGAGGTGAGGTCTAGACTATGGCCGCACAGTTCTTTTTCAATTTAAAGGTATTTTTAAAAAATTTAAAATCAGCATATGTGGCATTAGACATCATTATGGAATTTTCTGTCAAAGACTCTTCCCGCCTCACCTCACTCAGCCCCGACTGGTCCTCACTGGTGACCTTTGCCCAATGTCTTCCTTCCTTTCTTGCCCCCTTCCTCTGTTTCTATGTCCCATGTGTTTTTTTTTGCTCACTTCTCATCTCCATCACCCATTTTTACCTTCTCTTGGTCTCCTTTCCTTACACCTCCCCACCCCCACTCCTACACACACACACACACACACACACACACACACACACACACACACACACACAGAGTACAGGCTAAGATTTGCATATGAGAGAGGACACACTGTATTTGTTTTTCGAGAGTTTCTGAATCTGGGTCTCCTTGCTTAATACTGTATTTCAAGTCCGTTCTCTTTCCGAAACATTTTAGTTTTCTTCACAGCTGAGTAAAATTTCCTTGTGCATACATCTTACTTTTTCATTATCCACTCATCTCTGTTAAATATCTAGGCTGGTCCAACTTCCTTGATGTTATGCACAAAGTATCAAAAACTATGTAGCGCCTCTGAGGGTGTGGGGTTTAAGTCAGTAAAAATGATACCAGGGTGCTTGGTATTCAAATGCTTTTGAACGGTTTCCACCTATAGGCCTGAACTGCATTAGGAGACCTAATGCATAGGAAGTTACAATAAAGAGGGCAATTTTTTTCTGCTAGGATTTTTTTCCTGGCCTCCAGCAGCCATGACAGATGAGGCTTGGCCACCCATCCCCATATTTCATTTAAAGAGAGGAACAGCATAATGGTGGTGAAAAGCAGACGAAGGGAGATTTACCTGATGCAGCCACATTGGGGAGAGGAAGACGTAAAGACATCTAGGGACCCCCCCAATTCTAAGTTTAGGGTGCTGATGTGAGGATTAGGTTTTTAAAGACAGCTATGCTTACTGAAGCAGTCCTGGGCGGTGTGTGGTCCCCCACGTCACTGCAGCACTGGTCCAGCAGGTGTTCTGAAGAAATCTCTACCTGAGGGGGCAGGTGGCTCTCAGGGGATGGCCACTTTTGCTGCAGGTGTGGCCTCACCAGGATATCTGCCCCCACATGGAGGGTACGTGTCTTGTCAGGTTTTGTCCGAGAATCCAACAGCAATGATGGCCTTAGGATGATGAGTTAATCTGTGTCTTCAGCTAAATGAGAGGGAATAGAAATAAAATGAAGGCTTGCCGTTATTACCTGTGGCCCCAAATGGTCTTTAACAGAAGCAATTTCGAAGTATCTGCTGCAGATCCATTTTTGATTACTTCTGCCTGTTTGCTTTATGATTTTGCTTTATTAAAACCTTAATGATGGCTTGGTGGTTGTGGCACACTCGGGAGGTAGAGGCAGGTAGATCTCTGTGAGTTTGAGGCCAGCCTCATATACAGAGTGAGTTCCAAGACAACCAAGGCTACACAGAGAGACCCTGTCTTGCAAACAAACAAACAAACAAACAAACAACAACAAAAAGCCCTTAGTGACTTTGAATTTTCTTACCTTAAATTTTGTATTCATTTCAATGTGCCGTAATGAAATCAGGATAAAGCACTGTTTGGTTAATAGCCTTCCACTTGAAACCCTGGTAAAACGAAGATCGAGGCACAGAGGTTGCTGTGAGTTGAGGACCTGCCCGGGCTACATGGTAAAACCTTGTCTCAAAGAAACTAAGATTAGAAGGAACTGAGGAGATGGCTCCGTGGGAAGGCTTTTGCTGTGCAAGACGAATGCCTTAGTTCTGGTCTCCAGCACCCATATCAAATGTGGGTGTGGCAGCCTGTCTCTGTGACCTCAGCGCAGGGGCAGGGAGAGGAAGAGCCTTGAAAACCCCATTACCTTCTTTTCTTATCACAGGAGTAGAAACAGAAGCATCCATGCCCCCTTCCTGTTCTGATGGGCTCCTTTTCTGTCCGGTGATGTATAAGGCGATAAGTAAATGGTTCTGCACGAATGCATTCATCGCAAATAGGCTTTCTTGTTTTCCCCCATGACCATTTGTCTGTGTGGGTCTGTAAGTGTATTTTGCTTGGACGAGAGATGAGGTCTCTCAGGATGAGAACTTCACCCTGCACCAAGTCTAATGGTTATGTCCCTAAGGCCTTCCATGACCCATACTGCATACTGTGATGACTAGCTCAAAGCACGCATTGCACATGCGCGTGTGCACACATGCACGCGCACACACACACACACACACACACACACACACACACACCCCTCTCCAGATCTTGTGCATAAACTTCTTTACAGAAGATGGATGATGTGTTGCAAGGTGGTTTGGGCAGTGGCGGTGGCTTTTGCAGATGAGGTCACTCCCACAGCACTGGCATCCTGACTCATTACGGCCCTTCTCTGAGCCCTGAGTGTGGGCCTCCAGTTACTGGCATGCTTCTACATACGGATTGTGAACAAATCCAAAAGCAGTGTATGCTGCTTTCCCCCTTCTGTTAGAAACAGAAAGAACCAGACCACCAAAAAAATATTTTCTAAGAAAACAACAGTTCTGACTCCGTACCACCTGCTTCAATGCAATCCAGGGCTCCGGAGTGATGCAACCCACAAGCGTGGAAGGGGCTGGCGGATGGGCTGGGCTGTCTCGGGTTGATCTGATGTCAGAGCAGATCATGTGGTGCTCTGTAGGCAGCTGGGACTGGCCCGCGGGAAGCACATGGATTACAGTCTGAGGCTGTGATGGGAAAGTCGGTCCCTGGGCTGCTGTCTCATACACATCAGCAGGCAGGGAAGCTGGGGACTCGGAATCGCCCTGCTCCGGGCCCCTCCTGCTGCGTGGTCACAGGCAATCGCAGAGAGAAGCTGCTGCTCCAGTAAGTGCTTCAAGAAGGTCTTTGTTCCGAGCGTTTGGGAAGCGGGGAGGAAGTGTTGGTGTGGAAGAGGGGGATGTTGGAAGCCCTTTGTAAATCGCTCTGGGGATCTGGGTTGGGCAGCATGGCTTTACATCGGGAGGTCAAAAAGCAGCGTCCGACGTTCAGAGGGTCCCCAGCCCCGATTTCGGTTTGTTCTTCATGTGATGTGTTTTTCTGATGTGCAGTTTCGGGTTTCTTTTTTCTTTTTCTTTTGGTAGTCGCAGGCAGATTTTTCTTTAAGACCCCATTAAAGTGAATTGATTTCAGATTCTCTAACCCAGTGTGGACTTGTTTTCTCTGTGGCAAGCGAGGGGCGCAGAGAGGGTGGGAACTCCTTCGCTCAACATCACTGCTTCTTCAGATTCAGATTGTGTCTGTGCCAAAGGACCACCCTTCCCTGCTCTGGGGCGGAGTAGGTGATAAGAGGAGAAGCAGGGTGAAGCGATAGATTGCCCCCCACCCCCTGTAATGGTTAAATTTTGCACTAGGTACCGTCAGCTGGCAGAACATAGACAGCGGAGGAAAAATGATGGAGTTCTCACTCTTTTTCCCAGCAAGCGAATTATCTGTTCTGCGTCCAAAGCCCAACCAAGGTGCAGCAGAGTGAGAAGATTTCTAAGCACCGCTGTTTTGCTGTTTTGTTTTAAGGATGACAGGAGTGCAGAGCTCCACTCATGCCTCAGGCGTGAGCCTCAGCTCTCCCGCATCTTAGGTGTGGCCTTTTTGGAGCACAAGAACAGAGATGGAATGCCATCTTACTGTTCCTCCCCACGTATTATACCCTGCCTCTTTGGGAGGCTGGAAATAAATATGTGTGCTTGGAAGGCAATGGTAGGGAGATTTAGGAGAACAGATTTGTTTATTTTATCTTCCCTGTGAACTCTCTATAGAGTTTTAGGTCCAGGTGTGTGATATTGACTTGAAAGACACTACGCCCATAATTATGCCCTGTTTTTAAGCAATGGTGCCCCCTCCCCCTTTTAGAAAAATAATGAGATAACCTGTGATAAGCAATAGACATTGAGGCTTTGGGGCCAAAGACTGATTCCAGAAGTATTTAGGCATCGAAGAAACTTTTAGGGTGGGAAAAATGTTGGAATGGAAGCAAAGGTCTGCTTAGATGTGGTCTGTTCTCCTCTACGGCTTTTCTCAATCCATGGTTTAAGTCACGGAACACCAAACAACAGGCAGGAGATTGCCCCACCCATCGAGCTGTGAACATGGATTCCTCACTTCCCATTTCGTCCCCCCTGAATTGCATAAGCTAACGCAGAAACAGGGCTAGGATTCCTTTTCTCCATCCTGTGTGCTACAGGTATAAGCCGTGTGAAACAAATCAAGACTAAAAGGAAGATTTTCCCTGCTTCCAAGCAATGGAGGGATGGTGGACTCACTCTGGAAAGGTCTGGTCCTTGTGAACCACTTCACTTAGGGGAGCCCAATATGAAGACTGCTTTTGGGGGAGGTCTTCTAAGCCAGCTTTTCCTGCCTCCTCAGGCTGCATGGAACAACCCTCCTCTTTTTTGATCCCATGCCAAGACAGCCTCTCCAAATGTGGGGGACCTGATAACATGATGCCCACACTTGAACACGTTAATGCCCTATATGTGAGGCTGAGGAGCTCTTCTTTGACAACACTACTGGTTTCTCAGGGTTGAAGCTCACTTATGGGCGTTTTAGATATTCAGATCTCTTTAAGAATTGTTAGCTGGGTGTGGTATGAGAGTGCATAGCTTCGATCTCAGGATTTGGGAGGCAAGGGCAGCCCACTCAACTGTGAGTCTGAAGCCAGCTTGATCTTCCCAGTAAATTTCAGACCAGCCAGGGTTACTTAGTGAGAGCCTGTCTCAAAATTTAAAAAAAATTATATTAATATGTAAAAAATGGGAGAAAGTTACCAATTTTTCCAGTCCCCATAAGGTTTGGTTAACAGCTATCTTACTTATGAAATTCATCAGAGTATAATTGAGAGGGAGGGGCCAGGGACACTACACTCTACTTTTCAGGGAAGGCACTTGGACTGGACGAGCGTTCAGCTCCCTATTTATAGGGAGGAAGATTGACTAGTGAACTGAAGAAGAGGTTTGGCACCCAGAACACGTGACTCCAGCTTAGGGCAGCTTCTGTATAACCTCAGCCCAAGGGGAGAGTGTGTCCCTAAAAACAAGTGGTTTTTCTATTTTAGATTATTTTCCAGTTTACTGAAGTATCCTATTACTGGGATAGTAAAATCATCATAGATTCATCTTTCTTCCCAAATGTCTTAGAAAGGATCACAAAAGTGCTATAAAGAAAATCAGGTGGCCAGGCATAGTAATGCACACCTTTAATCCCAGTTCTGGGGAAGCAGCAGATATCTGTGAGTTCATCTACAAAGTGAGTGCAGGACAGCCAGGACGATCACAAAGAGAAACCTGTCTAATAAAACCAAAAACCAACCGGACCAACAAAAAGGAAAACAAGAAGAAGAGAAGAAAGAAGAAAGAAAACGGGACTCTGCTTTTCCTTAGGTGTCTCTCCTGGTCTGGTGGTGAGATTATAAGGACCTGTCCTTAGGGTTTTCTGATCCTGTCTCTGTGGGATTATGACTGCCCTTATTTATTAAGGAGCTAATATACCTTTGCTCAGTTACTGCAAATGCCACACCCACCAACATTCAAGGCCTCCCATCTGGATAGCTTCCTGAGTTGTACAGCATTCTTTGTTTAATACAGGTCTGTCAAGATGACTATTTAAAACTGTTTAAATGATGTTTAATTTACTATGAAGTTTCAGACTAATTTTTCTCTTTTTAAACTCATGCTAGGCATAAACGGGGTTGAAAACGTACTTGTTGATTGACTAAGGAAACAAATGCATACAGTGTTGCAATGCCTGCTTTGTGTGCCGTTTATGTTTCTCTGATTCACTTGGATGCTGGGGATTGAACCCAGGGGCTTGTGTATGCTCTGGGGAACTCTACCACTGAGCCAGGTGCTCATCTCTACTGATATTTTAAAGGTAAACCAACTGGCCATGTGTGGAGGCACAGGCCTTTACAGGCTGATCTTTGTGAATTTGAGGACAGCCTGCTCTACGAAGTCAGTTCCTGGCCAGCCAGCGCTACATAGTGAGACTCTGGCTCTCAGGGGGAAAAAAAAGTAATCCAATTAAATGTTGTTCCATGATGCTATTAGACTGCCCATCTGTTAAATATGCAGTCTAATTTTAGCCAGAGTGAAATTCATTTATTGACGTGCAATCAGTATAAATATGAATCAGTGTCACATGTAATCCATCTATGTGCACATAAAACAACAAAAAGCAAAATTAAGTTACACGTTATTCAATTACCCTTTTTAGGAACCTCAATTTCAATACAGAGGTCCTCTGATGATCTGTTTGTTGTGTAAATACCAACTTTTACTGCTTCGGTGAGGGACTCCTTTCCGTTCTAGACATTAAGCTAAGCGATATGTTGGGAGAAATTTCATTCTCCTGGCTTTGAGTAGTCCTAACAAGAATAATTGGCACACTGTTCTAAACAGTCTGCACGCTCTAGCTCAGAAACAAAGGGCTGGATGTGTGACATTTCTAAATGGTGACATCGTTAAGGACCAAATGATAACATATAGCAAGCCTTGGATTACAGCAGAGGGGAGCCGGGGAAGAGAACGCACGAGTCCCACAGTGTGGACAGAGATATCCCAGAAGAAGACCACTTATTTCAAGGAGGGATAGCTAAGGGGAAATCCACCCTCGCCTCCCCCAGAAAGTTCATTTGGGGCCCAAAGCTGTGACTAGCAGCCGTACCAGTTGCGAGTTCCATTGTTGGAGGTCTTAGGTTCTTTATCCGATCCATTTAGGCAGAAAGTGCAAGCAAATATCTCTTGTTACTAACAAAGAAACAGCTTTAAGTTCATGCTAATGTGTTCACAGCCAGAGCCAAAAGCTTTTCGGGGTTATTACAGCTCCCTGGGCTCTGAGCCCATCCATCCAAGGGTCTGAAGTAGACTGAAGTTATGGACCAGCCCATTGTCTCAGCATCCCACGTGAGAGCCTGATGCTCCTGTTCCCTGTGCCGTGACTTCCCCAGATTCAACCCGAAACCTGAGATTAACATCTGGGATCAGCGCGACTTACAGTTGACTTTTCTTCTCTTTCTTTAAAAAAAAAAGATTAATTCTGGCTTTGCTTTTTTTACAGTTTCTTAAATTTCATGTCCACCCAACTGTCTAAATTGTTTAAGTGGAGACCTTCCCTGTAAAACTGTCAACTGTGTTTTGAACTTTAGGTGTCACATAAGTCTTCAGCCTACTTTTTGCCCCTTTGTCTTGAGTATGGAGAAGCAGGCATAGGAACCTTTTGAGAATGTAGATACAGCACAGCCTTTGAGATGACTGTGTGGAAAAACATTTCCGTGCATATGACTTAGAGAAATAGCCACTGTCCTCCGCTGGAAAGAAAATTCCATCCTTGGAGACCCGGTACTGAACGTGTTGACATTATTTAGATTCCCTCTTCCTACATTCTAGTCAATCAACTTACACCATGTGTATCAGACTGAGCCGTCGTTCATGGAAGCATCATGGGCGTGGCTTCCTCTACTTGTCACTAAGCTCATAGACCAACAAGGGAACTGCTTAAACCCAATTTATAATTTATATAGTGATCAAGGAGTGCTCGAAATAATGTAACATGTTGATCAAATACTTATTTCTGTAGATCTAGAGAAGTGCAATGTAGTACTTATTATATGTCCCTTCTTCACATTTTGCCCGTGTCCCTGAGCTCCAGTACTTTCTTGCCCACTTGCCCTTGGCGTCTCTAAGCCTCTGGAGAGAAGGACCAAATGTTATCCTTTTCCCAGAGTATTTGGGCCAGGATGTTGGTTGTTTGCAAAGCCAGCACCACCGAGACTCCAGCGTAGGAGTCCTCCCCATGTTAAAATAGACTATAAAACTTGAGTGATTTGAACCATACTGCTTGTGTTTTATTTTTTTTTACCAAGTCTGTTTTTGAAGTCCATTGCTCACTTTGTTGGGGTCTTGTTTTAAAGACTCTTGGAGCCGGGCATGGTGGTGCACACATTTAATCCCAGCCCTTGGGAGGCATAGGCAGGGGGATCCCAGAGTCGAGGCCAGCTTGGTTTAAATAGTAAGTTCCAGGACAGCCAGCACTACACAGAGAAACTGTGTCTTAAAACAAAACAAAACAAAACAAAACAGCTAACAAACAAACATACTGCAAAAAGTACTCTTGGCATTAGGTCTGGGACATGAGAGAGGAAGGAGAACCTTGATTTCAAGTCTAGCCGTGTGTGTGTGTGTGTGTGTGTGTGTGTGTGTGTGTGTGTGTGTGTGTAAGTGTAACTACGGGACTCAAGTGCTAAGGAGAAAAGTAGGCTGTAGAAATTGGACACCAGTGTCCGTCCCCACTTGGTGCTGGAGCGCTGATGCTGTAGTTGGTGCTTTTCCCTTTGGGGCTTGACATATTGGCTTTCCATAACAAATGGGACGTTAAACCCTCCATACTAGAACTGTGAACTAGGGAAACATCAAACCATCCCCGACAGAGAACAAGCGGACTTGAAACATAGATTTCCCACCTTTTATTAGTGACGAACTATTTTACTTTGCTCAGAGAAAGACCATAAGTGTTCCACATTCTGTCCTCACTGAAACTTAGTTGACAAGTATGATAGTATATTAATTCTAATTCTAGAGGTATTTGCAGACTAGGACTGCGGTTTTTGTGTGTTTCATCCTGGTATTGCATAGTATCCAATTTCAGAACAAACCAAGTCCAGCGAGAACATTTGGCCCAGATGTTACTAAAAATAATTGTTGCTGTAAAATTTCACACAGAGAATAACATTCCAGCCCTTGTGTTTGTTATGCAGGCTTGCTTCATTTTCCATTTGGGATTGAAAAGAAAAATTTCAGACAAAAATATTGTTAAAGGACGGGTATTGTATAACCACCATTATGTTGCTTCAGTTCTATCTATTTTTTTAAATATATAAGTAGATGGTGTATGTTTTCATGTACTTTAGGTGTTCAAAATTTAAGTTGGATAAAGGGTAATATCTCCTTCAAGTCAGCGAGCAGCGACTGCAGGCTCCTCTGTCCTTTGCTGAGTACAAGTAGGCTGTAGGGACACAAAGTGATCCCTAGTGTCTAGGTCGGTGAGACAAGCCGCATTTAGATGTAGGCCTTTGAAGGTGGTCTTAGTTTCTGTTCAAGACACTAGGAAAACAAACAGAGAGTGGCTTTGCCGTTCCCACCGATGAAAGTTCCCTGCAGTTTTTCTAAGGAGAGTCTTGGGGGTCTAGAAATATAAAAAGTTTAAATCAGAATAAATGAGACATGAGGCAGAGGGTGGGGTAAGGGGAAAACACAGGTACCCCAAATGTCAGTCTTTAGGCCCTGATCCTTTGAAAAGCTGGCACACTAGAATACAGGCCAGGACAGATGGCTGGGGGTTTCTGCTTTATCGATGCCAGAGCAATTTGTAATGTAAGTAGAACAAGACACCAAAGGAGCTTCGTGTAAGAAGTGAGTAGTGATCAATTACTGCTGCTCAATTAGTTAATGATCAGTTCTGATGATGCCTGATGCTCCCGGGTGGCTGGATTCCATGCCTGTTATGAATAATTTATGTTTTAGAACACATAAGAGAGTGTCTCAAATGCAAGATTATTAAGTTTTGTTTCTTCCTCAGATGATGGCTGCTCCCAGTGCTATGTTGCTGTGTCCCACTTCCACACATATGCATAACCATCATCGTCTGTGTGTTTGATTTTCAAGAAGTTTCTATATATTTATTTCTGTATTTCTGTATTTCTGTATTTCTGTATGTATGTATGTATTTCTGTATGTATGTATGTATGTATGTATGTGTGTGTGTGTTTGTGTATGTGCGTGTGTATAAGTGTGTGTGTGTGTGTGTGTGTGCGCACGCGCGCGTCACTGTTGGCATAGTAGAGGTCAGAGGGCAAGTTTGGAAATTTGTTCTTTCCTTCCTCCATACGGGTTCTGAGTATTGAACTCAAGTCACCAGGCTTTTGTGGCGATTACCTTTACCTGATGAGCCATCTTGCTGGCCCTAATTTTGATTTTTTTTTTTTTTTTGAGACTGAGACTCATGTAGCCTAGCACATGTTATCGTTGACAGCGATTGTTGTAGGGTTTCCATCTCTATGAAGAGACTCCATGACCAAAGCAACTCCTATAAAAGACAACATTTAATTGGGGCTGGCTTAATAATTTCAGAGGTTCAGTCCACTATCATGGCAGGGAGCATGGGAGCCTGTAGGCAGACATGGTTCAGGAGCAGACGAGAATTTTACATCTGAATCAGAAGGCAGCCAAAAGGAGACTCCCTTCTGCAGGCAGCCAGAAGGAGGGTCTCATCCCACACCGAGAAGAGTTTGAGTCTAGGAAGAGACCTCAAAACCTATCCCCACAGTGACATGGTGACTATTTCTAACAAGGCCATACCTCCTAACAGTGCCAGTTCCCATGGCCCAAGCGTATTCAAAGCCCTGCAGTGTTCTGGCTGGTTATCCCGCCTCTACCACTGAAGTACTGAGGCTATTGGTGTGCGCCCCCACACTTGGGTTACAGCTGCCTTTTTATGTAGACATTTTCTATTTATATTTAAAAGCTTTATTAATTTATTTACTGAGATACGGTCTCGCTATGTACCTGTGGATGGCCTGGAGTTTACAAGGTAGACCAGGCTGGCCTAGGATTAGCAAGAGAGATCCACTTGCCTCTGCCTCTCCCAAGTACTGGGATTAAAGGTGAGTGCTTCCAAACCTGGCTTTTATTTATTAGAATTTTTAATTTGTGTGTGTGTGTGTGTGTGTGTGTGTGTGTGTGTGTGTGTGTGTGTGTGTGCATTACAGTAGACGTAGAGTCCAGATGAAAACACTCAGGTGTCAGTTCCCTCCTTCCACCATGTGAGTCTTGGGAGTGGAACTCAGGTTGTGATGAGCAGCAGCCGGTACTGTTATTTGGGGACGTTTTCCTGGAGTATTTAAGAATGAATACTATTGAAGGCCAGGATTGGCTCCTTAGCATAAAGACAACAAAAGCTTCAAGCATCTCAGATGTGCGAGTAATTCTATCTATAAAATTCAGCATGGACTTTTGAGGAAGGAGGATTTAAAAAAGAAATTACTATGTTGCCATCATAACCGAGAAAGTCAGCACTCACTCTTAACACAGCTCAACGTCGCTTCAGTTTTTCAACTCCCCAACTTTCTCAGAATATCTGTGGCTTGACTTAGCCATTGGATCGGATCGGCACAGGACATCTGTTGGTCTCTCTTTTTTTTTAATTTATTTATTTATTATATATAAGTACACACTGTAGCTGTCTTCAGATACACCAGAAGAGGGCATCGGATCTCTTTACAGATGGTTGTGAGCCACCATGTGGTTGCTGGGAATTGAACTCATAACCTCTGGAAGAGCAGTCGGGTGCTCTTAACCGCTGAGCCATCTCTCCAGCCCCTGTTGGTCTCTTTTTATCTTTAATTCTTTCCCTTTAGGAAGGAGCCATCCAGTTGCTTGAGGAACTATGATGCTTGCCTTGTAAAAGCCTCTCTTTTTGAGTTTGGCAATTGTTCCCCAGGGGTACATGTGGTTCCCCTGGCCCTTGCTTTTGCGGCTTGGTCAGACCCAGGGTCGATATTTTTGGCCAGTGTCCTCCATAGGTGGTCCTCACTGTGTTCTTGGCACTGAGGGCATCAGGTTTGGGTGCTGTTGGCCTGGTTGCCCATCAAGAAGTTCCCATCAGTATTTTCACAATGGTTTTGGCACCCAGTGATGGTCATGGTTCTAAGTGCAGCTTTCCTGTAAGTCCTAAGCAATTATTTTCTTATGTTCCTTTTTCTTCCATTTCCTGACACGCTTGATAAGTTGCTTGTAACAATTGCTATTTTCTTTTAAAGATTTATTTATCGTATGCATGTGAGTACACTATTGCTGTCTTTAGACACACTAGAGGAGGGAATTGGATCCCATTACAGATGGTTGTGAGCCACCATGTGGTTGCTGGGAATTGAACTCAGGACCTCTGGGAGAGCAGTCAGTGCTCTTAACCACTGAGCCACCTCTCCAGCCCTCTTAACAATTATTTGGTTCATCTGAGTAGTTAATGTCTTAAAATAGTGTACCATGTTTTCCAGACTTATTGAAGAGTTCTTTACCTCTGGGCACTGGCAATGTTGTTGTCATTGTTGTTTTTCCTTTTGGTTACTTTTTAGTTTATTTAAATATTCTCCATACTGCATTTCCTTGTATATTTAAGTACTCACAATGAATAGTAAACTATGAGATTTAAATAGTTATATTTAGGTAGAGAACAATTATCAGATTTCTCTTACTCTGTGGATGTGAATTTGGTATAATCATCAGTGTTAGAATGATACCTATACTTAACCTCTTATTAGTTACTATTAATCCTATGACTTTAGGCAAATTATTCATCCTTTTGTTTTTTAATACATTCTTTCTGTCTTTATTTATACAATGGGAATAATGATGTTTCTGGGATTATGTTAATGAATAAATTAAATTCCCCACCAGAATGCTCCATTGTAGGGTACTCTTAGCACACATAGGCCCATTCCTTAGTTCCCAGCATCCTCACTGACCATTGCAATCTGTGTTAACTGCCAATATTAGAGTAAGTATTCAGTGGATTATATTTTGATATCATTTGAGAACTAATCAACTATCACAGAAGAAGCAGAGAGAGCATTGTTACTATTCTTGCAGAAGACCCAGGATCAAATCCCAGCACTACAACATGTGGCTTACAGCTACCAGGAACTCCAGTCCCAGAGGATCTGATACCCTCTGGCCTTGATGGTATATGCATGCATATGGTACGTATAAACACACTAAGGCATACACACATATACATAGAAAAACCACTTACAATAGCAAAAGTCCACTGTACTGGACTTTGCCATATTGCATAATGGCCCCATCCACCTCTTTCCTTTCTCTTTCAAAATTTTATTTTTAACCATGTGTATGTAACGTGGGCTTGTGTGTGTGTGTGAGTGCAGTTGCCTGATGAGGTCAGGAGAGGGCATGGGATCCTCCAAAGCTGGAGGGACAAGCAGTTGTGAGCAGTCTAAGGTGGGTGCTGGGAACTGAACTGGGTACTCTGTCAGAGCGGTTAAGTGTTCTTAACCACTGAGCCATTTCTCCAGCCCCTTCTGTATTTGTCCAGGAAGCGGCAGGAAGTTCTGCCCTCCTCTTTGGAGAACGTTGCCTATGCTAGCGATAAAGCCGGCCCTTTGCAGTTTTACTTCATTTCTTTGCCCCAGGTGCCTAGTTAATAGACGAGAAGCACTGGGCTTCCATTCCAAGATGGCGGGGTTGCAGATACAAAGCATTCAGAAAGATTAAGGGATTGAAAAGGACGTGATGAAGATAACCTAGAGTTGGCCCTGGGGACTGGGAGAGAGGAGGTGGCTCCTGCCACCCAAGATCAAGCTGGGCTTCGAGTTGCCTGCTTCAGGATCACACGCACATATTTTAGGAACAGCCTGGAAGACAAGTGCTCTGGTTGGATCACTCCGGCATGTGCCTTCTGTGTGTTTTGACGTGAGGTTATCTTAGATGAGTGCTGACACTTTAACGGGTGGTTGGTGCTAAATATTTTGACAAATGTGAATGCTGTCCTGCAGTACTGAAGTGTGGCTTGGTAAAGATGAATGCCAGGCAGCATATTGGTGGAGACATGGGACACCACAAACTCACCGAATGGCACCGCTTCTTAATAGAAATTAAATTGTAGATGACAGAGTGCCAAGGGTACGGCTGAATGGCAGAGAGGCTTGCTTAGCATGCTCAACGTCCTAGGTTCAATCTCCAGTACTGCAGAAGAAAGAGGAAAGATCCAAGGACAAAGAGGTAGTTTGTTTATTTATTTATTTCTTCATTTATTTTTTTTTCAAGACAGGGTATCCGTATGTGGGTGCTGGGAACTGAACTTGCATCCTCCGTAAGAGCAGTAAGTGTTCTCAACACCTGAGCCATCTCTCCAGTCCCTTCATTATTTGTTCCCAGTCTGAGTATGGATAAAAATCATCATGACACTTTGGAGGCTGAGGCGGGAAGATACCATAAGTTCAAGGCCAGCCTGAGCCGTTAGCGAGGGACCATATTCCAAAAACCTTCCAACTAAGACAAGAGCCCTAACTAATAAAGGCTGTGTTTGTGACTGTTTCTGCTAAGGTTCTACTTCTTCATATGTGAAACAATGGATCAGTGTTCCCACCTGTGGAGAACAAATGTTTTCCCTTCACTCAACAATAGTTGATTTATTTTTAACTAAAACACAATGAATACAAATGAATAAAAGCATAAACACAATGTGTTGAATCTGTTCAGTGTTACTCGTGTGTATGTTTTTAATGCTGACCACTTGGTCCTGGACAACCATTTTGGGGGCTTGTTCCTGAGGGAGACTGACGCTCCCTTTCTTACCTAGCAACCACTGTGCTTTGTGCTGTAGGGACATGGTCCTGGTCCTTGTCTGTCCGCTGTCAGCTGGCACTAGGGTGAATATCTACCAGGATGGGCAGGGTTCCCTGGGTGCAGTTTCTAAACCAGCTGCAGGGAATCTCCACGAGTCCAATTAGCACTGAGATCTGAGTTGGGCTCTGGGGTTTCCCAGTTCATGTGGTGATTTCTGTACATGGGCCAACAACGTGGCGAAGTGAAGTAGGTATCAGAGAGTTGTGGACGAACATTCGGCGTGCATAGGACAATCCTTAAGGGCAGTGGCTGTCAATTATCCTGATGCTGTGACCCTTTAATACAGTTACTCCCAAACACAAAATGATTTTCCTTGCTACTTTGTAACCATGATTTTGCTACAGCTATGAATCCGATAATGTAAATATCAGATATGCAGGACGGTCTTAGGCGACCCACAGTTTGAGAACCACTGACTCACAGGGGGCTCTCATGCAGCTTTATTTCTTCCAGGCTCCTGAGGATAGGAACTCTTGGCTCAGCTCGGTGGGGGAAGGTGGGGGTGTTGTGTGGATCAGGAGATGGTGTGAGTGCTGGATGAGGACGGGTTCTGGGTTAATGGAGAGTAGTAGGTAGAGCAGTAAAAGCCCACCAGTGTTTGTGTCTGTGTCTCTAGAAACTTTATAACATAATTCTGGGGCGTTCGAATACAGCTGAAACGGAATATTTTCAGAATACATTTAGGAAGGGAAAAAATGCACAGTTAAAACAGGGGCTAACAAGCACGTATATGATGTGTGGTGATGCTGAGCGGAGCAGTTAAGGGTTCTGCGTCATCCTTTAAGGATTAGGAAACAGGGAGGTAAAGAATTTGCTTAAAGTCAGCGAGCAGAGCTAGATTCCAGCCAGGTTGTGTGGTGCTGTGTAAAGTCATCACACCATCTCTGTATTCAACCACCTATCAGAAAAACAACATTTAAAGGCGTAGGAGCAGAAGTTCAGTGGGATTTTAAGCTCATGCGTTTCCTGATGGTGCATTGAATACAGATTTCTTTTTAACTTTGGTCAGCATGGTGTCCTCTCTCCTCTATGGATATATAAAAAACAGGTCTGGAAGCCCCAAAAATTGCCCTTGTAAATTCCCTTAGGGCTTGTTTCTTCTGTTTCAGAGAAGAAATTATATATCTCCCTTTGCTCTTACCTTATAATCTAGACAGCAGGCAAACACTCACTGTTGCAGATCTGGTCCTTTGTTGACTGACGTGAAGACGGGATACACCATATTTAGCAAGTGCACACACTACAAAGAAACCAGTGCACAGTTACAGAGCTAAACAATTTTTCAATTGTTTTAAAAACGTTAGTTTCACATTAGGCGTCTAAAGACATCGATATGGTGTAGTCAGTAAGTGTGAGTCACTAACAGCATATGTGCAAAGACTAGCAAAGAGAGATGTATATCAGAGCAGAATCTAATTCCTGGTGTGAAGTTATTTGACTTGAGTTCTCTTTCGGGTTCTGTGTAATCTTTTCACGTATGATCCCAGATGGCAGACACTTGGCTTGAAGGAGATCTCAGTGTGCCCTGAGATGTGGGTGAGTTCTGCGAGTGCTATTTATATTAGGTAGGATTTGCGAGGGGGAACAGATTAGATAGAATTTATATATGTCATTTTAAAGGGTATTCCTGGGATGGCTTAAACAACAGTTGCTGGGGTAATTCAACTGTGGCTGTCTGCCTTCCGGAGAAGCAGCAAACTGGGTGACTGCTCAGTACAGGAAGCTGGATTCTCAGCAGTTTCAATGCTGTGTTGTGGGCCAGAAGCTTCCTCGAGAAAATCACTGCTGTTCAGCAGACATCGTAAAGCAGAAGAAGGTGGATCGATGTCAGAAGAGGGTGTCGTGACGGCGGCCGGCATGAACTCAGGAGGAAGCAGAGGCAGACAGGCAGTTCTGCATTTTTTTTCCCCTCAGAAAGCTTTTTAAATCAATTTTTACCTTTAACTATTTAAGATTTGGAGTAGGCATGTCACTGCGAGCATGGGCTTAAGACCCTCACCCTAGCTGTCTGGAAGTCAGTCCTCCACTAGCAGCCTTCAGATGAAGATGTAGAACTCTCAGCTCCTCCTGCACCATGCCTGCCTGGATGCTGCCATGTTCCCACCCTGATGACAATGAACTGAACCTCTGAACCTGTAAGCCAGTCCCAATTAAACGTTGTTCTTATAAGAGTTGCCTTGGTCACGGTGTCTGTTCACAGCAATAAAACCCTAACTAAGACTATAGCACTGGGGGTTGGGGATTTGGCTCAGTGGTAGAGCGGTTGCCTAGCAAGCGCAAGGCCCTGAGTTCGGTCCTCAGTTCTGGGGGAAAAAAATCTAGAAAGACAATAGCATTGGCTAGGCTGAAACTTGTTATGTAGATTAGGCTGTCCTCAGACTCAGAGGTCCACAAGTTCTGCCTTCTGGACATTGAGATTAAAGGCTTGTACCACCATTCCCAGACCAAGAAGTTGATTTTTCAGTATGCATAAAATTATGATTCCACTTGATTATATGAAATAGTTGCTTCTAGAATCGGGAACATGAATTCACCTTATAGGACAGCAGAAGGAATTTACTATGTAATATAAGGACAAATATATCTAACTCTTCTTTACACGGAACACAATCATGTGTTTTAGAAAGGCCTTTTGCCAGTTCCTGTCCCCACGATCCTGATATATATACCCAAATAAGAACTGCTGCTGTAGGAAGAGGTAAGGTGACTCATCAAATCCCATCATGCTAACAAAATAACAAAAGAGCTACCAAACATTCTGGCAAGATGTTCACTTGACAAAGAAACGGAGAAATGCATTTCCAGTAATAGATTAGTAATGCAACATGTGTTGCCAAATTAGATTAAATGATGGTCTATGATAATTTATTTTCTGAAAGTTGGACTCAAAAACTAACATTATTTACTTAGGTGCATTTCTGCCTATTCTCTGTAAATATCATTACAGGACGCAGCAAGTAACACTAGGTAGTAAATGGCAGGAATGAAGTTAGTTAAACAGAGAATATAATTGCTCCTTTGGTTTGCAACATAAGCACCTTTTCAATGAAAGGAAACTGACTCTAGCAAGAATTTATAGGTACCAATTACCTCAGAAAATGATGACTTAAGAGGAAGGTGTGGGCATAGAAACCAATTAGAGAAAGGTCTGCACCTGGAGCCCTCCCTTGGGGCTGGGCAAGTTGGATAGGAGTGCTGTAACTCAGGGATATGATCGATGGAGTCTGTTTGTCATCTGGGAAATTAGTCACCTCTCCCTTTTGTCCCAGTCTTGAATTTTATGTTGCCAGTGTGTACGAGAGTTATCACTAATGCCAGTGTGGGAATGTCTGTCGAAAGTTTACTGGGGGAGTATAAAAATGCGGATTTATAAAAATTACTTTTAAGTGTTGGGGCTTTTTTTTGCGGGGCGGGGGTGGTTGTTGTCTCAGGGTTGGAGGTTTTGGGCTTGGAATCAAAGCTGTAGTGGAGGGTGGTGAATAGAGGTGAGGTAGAGGGCTTCCCTAGCTGTGAATGTCCCTAGGTGAATTCTCCAGCAGGGCTAACTACACAAAAACAAAAGCAAGAACAGACAGTGTGCCTCTGTGCTTTGGGGTGCCCGGCCAGACCCAGGCAGGAAACAGCCCCTTAGACTGGTTTATCCTTTATCCTTTGATCCATTTGACTTTCCTTCACGTTTAGGACTTAGGATGCATTGAACCTATTTCTTCTCCAGCTATTTCCTCTTTACTTCTTGAAATGGCAGGATTCCCCAAAGGAAAATACTATATTTGGTATTTTCCTTCAGAGTTAAAAGCAGAAAAACTTTTCGGACCAGACTCTTGCTGTACTGGCTGGTTTTGTGTGTCAACTTGACACAAGCTAGAGTCACCACAGAGAAAGGAGCCTCAGCTGAGGAAATGCCTCCGTGAGATCCAGCTGCAGGGCATTTTCTCAACTGTGGGTGATGGAGTCCCTGGGCGGTTGGCCCTGGGTTCCATAAGAGAGCAAGCTGATCGAACCAGGGGAAGCAAGTTGGTAAGTAACATCCCTCCACGCCTCTGCATCAGCTGCTGCCTCCAGGTTCCTGCCCTGCTTGAGTTCCTGCCCTGTCCTGTTCCTCCAATGATGGCTTGTGATGTGGAAGTGTAAGCCAAATAAACCCTTTCTCTCCAACCTGCTTTTTGGTCATGGTGCTTCATCGTAGTAATAAAACCCTGACTAAGACACTTGTTATGTAGCCCAGGCTGCCCTCAACCTCCCGAGCGCTAGAATATGTGCCACCATACTTGTCCAGCTCCAAATGCACTGTGTTTCGGCCTTATTATTATGGCAACGTTGCCGTGGAAAAAGTCATCGAGCTCATAACTATTGTTCATTCTCTTGTTCATTCTCTCTCTCCATACTGTGGATGGAACATCTGGGACTGTGTGCACGTTGTCTGTCTACCAGTCTTCCCCTAAATTTTCTTCCCTTATTATTGCCCTCGTGTTTCCATTCTAGACCGATGACCTGTGTATTGGTCAGACTCAGGTTAAGCTGAACAAAGAGATCAGTTAATAGGTCATTTGTATGGTGAGGTCATCAAAGAATCCTCACCTCTCCCAAAACCCCTGTCTAATTCCCCAAGGTGTTGTCCTTTGTTTGTCTTTTTCAAATGCAGGTTCTTGATACATAACTCAGGCTCCTGATCCTCTTGCTTCTGCACATTGAATGCTAGGATTCTGGGCATGCGCCACCAAGTAAGGCTCTAAGGTGTGTGCTTTCTGTTTTTGAGGCAGAGTCTCACATAACCCAAGCTCATTTCAAACTCACTAGCTAAGGGTAGCCTTGAACTAATCCTTCTGCTTGTACCTTTAGTATTGCAGGCATGTACTACCATGGACGGTTCTAAAAGTTCCTAAACTCTGTGTGTGTGTGTGTGGGGGGGTTTTGGGGATTGGACCTAGAATCTTGCATATGCTAAGCACGTCCTCTACAATTGAGCTACCACTCTGGAGGTGTTCCTGTGTGCACATCCCAAAGTCAGTCTACAGCACTGTGCCTGTGCCTTAAAGACGTGTCCTAGGAAGTAAAACGTCAAGGCCTCCCATCCAAGGAGTAGTAAAGAAGTTGTGGAGAGGCATTCTGTTCACACCGCAGAGGAAGATGTGGACAGAGACGGAGTCTCCAGGTGGCTGGGAAGAAGTGACACTGTGCAGAAACTGATGTTACTAACGGAAAGGAAGACAGAAACGGACACAGCGACTGACTCTCTGATGCTCCACACCCATGCATCTGGCTGCTTTGCGAGGCCTTGTTCCGTGGATCGTGCAGACACCACCCCCATTCAGTGTCAGGACACATGAAAATGGAACTTATCGTCACCTGTTCGCTCTTCCTACACGGTGCATGTGTAGGTCAGAGGACAGCTTCGTGGAGTTGGGCCTCTCCTTCACCTTTACATGGATTCTGAGAGCTCAACTCAGAGGGCCACTCTTGCCTAGTGAGTGCTTTTACCCACAGAACCTTCTGGCTGGTCCTTGCTTTTATTTATTTATTTTCCTAGGCCCCAGAATATGGTAGGTGATTGTTCCCCTGGGGGGCCTCACATCCCATGGCTCTGTGGTGGTACACCTACGTCTCTTGGCTCTAACAAGTGTTGCCTTGTGCCATTTCAGAGGCCACCTATCTGCTCTGCACCAAGCTGTCTCCTTTCATAGCTTATCTTTTACACAGTGGCTGTGTGTAATCTATCTATCTATCTATCTATCTATATCTATCTATCTATCTATCTATCTATCTATCTATCTATCTATCTATCTATCTATTATCGTGTATACATTATACAGCTTTCTGCCTGCGTGTATGCCTGAAGGCCAGAAGAGGGCATCGGATCTCAATACAGATGGTTGTGAGCCACCATGTGGTTGCTGAGATTTGAACTCAGGACCTCTTAACCACTGAGCCTTAACCTGCCTTGAGCTCCTGGAGTGTCATCAAGACATGTAAATCACAAACTTCCCCAAGTTCCTTTCGGTGTATCCATCACAGCAATGGAGAAGAAATTAAGGCATTATTGTTATTACTGGCATGCCGTTAGGATTATTATATTTTATTTGTTGAATGAATGAATGAATGAATGAATGCTGCTTTATTTCAAATACTTACTCTTGTTCCATCTTGTAGCCATTATTATCAATGGCAGCTTCCAATCCCAAAGCTTGGAATCTTATGAATTAAGAAATAGTATCACTAGATGTGGTAACACACACCTTTATCCCATCACTCAAGGAGGCAGAGGTGAATTTTTATGAGTTCAAGGCTAGCCTAGTCTAGTGAGATCCTGTCTCAAAAGACTGGTTGAAAAAAAAAAGAAAGGAAGGAAGAAGGGACGGAGGAGTAGGGTGGAGAGGGAGAAGGAGGAACAAGGGAGGGAGGGAGAGAGGGAGAGAGAGAGAGAGAGAGAAAGATTGATTGATTTACCCAGTTTCTCCTAGATATTTCCTTATTCTAAAACATCTAAACTACTAATAAAGATGAGGCAGTCTATTGATTATTTGACTTGTAATGACTAATTTTTAAGTACTGAAGTTAAAGAACAATCATGGGTAGGAAGCCAAGTACTTTCAAGTTGTTATGTTTTATAAAGAGAAAACTGTCATGTAGGTGTGGGTAATATTAAAGGCTTCTTATTTAAAGACAAATTTTGAAGAGAAGTTTGTAGGGTTTTGTTAGTTTCATTCTTAGAAAACTAAAGTGTTCTAGTTATTTCTAGATTTCTGAGGACTTTTTCTTTCTATGCTTTACACACAATCATTTCAAATTTGTATATATGTGTCATATATATATATATATGACAAATTGAGGTATTCTAAATAAATAACTTATTTCCTAAGATGAGGGTCCATCCACAAAATGGCTTTAAATATTACAAATGTTTTGCTTTTAAAAATCAATGAACCCAGATGACAATCTGTCTGTTTTCCGAATTCCTGCCTAATTTCTCCCAATGCTTTTTTGATGAAGTCCATGTGTTATCTTGAGAGCATTTTCTTTTCTGTCAACATTCCACTCTAATTTTCTCTATTGGGATTTAACAAAGAAAAGGTTCTTATTATCCAACAGAAATGCATTAGGATTTTTAAGTAGGACACATGTAAACATCTACTCATTTCTAGAAATTCCAAACTAAAAAATATGGGGAAAATTTTTGTTATTGTCTTTTCTAAAAACATTCATATCTTAGTCTAGAAGTTTAACTTGGAGCATATTAAATTACTCACATTGTTCTAATGTTCTCTGATAACCAATTCATAGTCTATTTACTTAGCCTACATCAAACACGTTAGGGAAAAGAGGACAGATGTATAAAGACTAAAATTCCTCCTGGATTTAATATATTAGTTGGAAATATTTTTAAACATGGATGATGTGGTAAAAAAATAAGTTCTGTTCTGGTTTTTGTTATTGTTGTTTCGTTTTGTTTTTTGAGATGGGGTCTCTCTATGTCTCCCTGACTATCCTGGAATTCACTGTGTAGACCACTCTGGCCTCAAACTCACAGAGATCTGTCTGCTTCTGCCCTCCAAGTGTTGAAATTAAAGGCATGGACTACTACATTCAGCCTAAAAACTAAGATCTTAAATTTAAACAATGATTTTTCTTTTTAATGTAATCACAGAAATGTGGACAGGGGGCTCATCCATCTCTGGGAAGACATAACCATAAAATAGGAAATAGAACATGAAGGGCCACAGTTTGTTTTTCTGGTAAAACAAGGGCAACAACAACACACCTAGGGGCATGTAACACACACACAATTACACCTCCATTATGTCCTCCAAGTGATGACATCACACAGAGATGCTGATTTAGTAAGCAGCACCAGAGTTGAAGGCAAATTCCCTTTAGTGAACATGGGGAACAGAATGCTGACAGCGGGCAGTGGCTCTCAACCTTCCTAACGCTGCGACCCGTAGTTCCTTACGTTGTGGTGACCCCAACCAATAACATTGTTTTTGTTGCTACTTCACAACTGGAATTTTGTGCTGTTATGCATCATAATGTAAACATCTGATATGCAGGACATCTGATTTGCAACTCCCAAAGGAGTTGTGACCCATAAGTTGAGAACCACTGCACTAATGCTTTCCAGTGGATCTCAGGGGAACAGACCCACAAGCAGAAGCCAAAGACAGAAAACTGGGGGAGACCCCAGGGGAAAAACCACCTCTTCATTGGTCAAGGTTCTCCAGAGAAACAGAGTCACAGGATAGACATATGGACAGAGGACCTGTATGAGGAGAAATGTATTATGGGAAATGACTCACAGGTTTCTGACAGAGTCCCATGCTGATGTCATCTGCATGCATGAAGTTGGAAAGCTATCAGTCTAGAAGCTAGACAACCCAGAATGTTGATAGGTTGGTTCCCAATATGGAGTCAAACAGCTTAAGAATGGGAATGAGAGGGTGCTGTCATCTTAACCTTGGACACCAAAGCCTCAATAACAAGGGGCTTTAAGGCCCAAGAGCAGAAAAAATATGGATGGCCAGCTCAAGGGGAGCGAATCCTTCCTTCTCTTGTTTGCCCCACCCAGCTCTGAGCAGTTAGCCATTGACCAACATACTGATCAAAGCAAATGCTCTTCATTCACTCAGACGGCTCAAACCCTTTCTTCTTCCAGAAATTGCTCTTTGCCAGCAGTTTGGATGTCCCTGAGTCTGTTCAAGTGGGAATGTAGAATTATCACTCACAACCCTATCGGATCAAGTTTGTGTAGGGGGGGGGATTTAAGGGATAAAGGAAGAGGGTGCAACTGGAAGCAAGTGTGGGTCTCAGAGGAACTTGGACATTTCTAATTGACAACAGAGAACTTCTATTCTGAGCAGACCAGTGAGTGAGCATACACAGAAAGCACAAACTAGAGGCAACATATTACCCCAGTTTAAGAGCAGCATATGACCCAATCTAGAGGTAGCATATTACCTAGTCTGAAAGAGCACTAGATATCAAATAAGGAAATGCAGAAATCCAGCCACATTAGCAGAGAGAGAGGGGAGGAGAGAGGGAGAAGGAAGGGGAGGGGAGGGGACGGAGAGGGAGAGATGGGGAGATTTGAGAATTAGTTGGGTTTAGGCAATTTCAAGGAAGAAGCAAAGTGAAAAGCCCAATTTCAAGGTCTTGAATTTGGATAAGACAAGAACGGTGATGTCATGAAAAAGAATAAAGAAGTTACTTGGAGGATTTTGTTGGGGACAGGGAGTTGGTGTCGAGCCTGGTTTTGTCACACGGATACATACTCTGTGCTGGGTGCCAAAAAGGTCCTCTCTAAAAACAGCAGATTGTGCTGTTGACTCTGAGAGCTTGAATACATCAATTTGTCTTACATGTCATGTTTTTGGGACAGTGCCCCACTTTAGCTTTGGCGTCCACGCAGATGCTCCTGGAAATCCCTCCCATGGTTCAGTAAACACGGACTATGAAATGACATTCTATCCCACTGATGCCAACACAAAGCACCTCAGGGAAAAAAAACGCCGTTTTGCAGATTATTTCACAGGCCAGCAGTTGCCATCTCATGCTCAGAATCAGGAGACTGCTCCTTTTATTACAGAGCACCCCATGCACAACCATCAAACGCTCATTCCACTCTTGATACGGAGGGCAAGGGGCGAGGCAGAGCCAAGGAAAGTGGCTGGCCTTTATTGTTTCAAGTTTAAATCTATTTCATTTTAATTCCGTTTGATACATCAGACCTCAAAAATAATTTTGTTGTGTTCCTATGTTGTTTTTTTTTTTTTTTTTTTTTTTGGTCAGGCACTGAAAACCCAAGGTGAGTTAAGTCAAAAAGTCTTCCTTCACAGAGGCTCAAAGTCTTCGAGGCGAGACAATCACCTTATATACATGAATAGAACATTAAAACTGATAGCTCAGATTGTAGCTTAGTGGTAGAGCACTTACCATAATGGGTGTGGTCCCCAGCACTACCAGAAACAAAATAAAATGACATAATAGTACATTATAAAATCCCAGACTTGGGGGGGCAGGGAGTCAAGTACTTCCTGCAGTACTCAAAAAAAATAAATAAATAAATGTACAAGAACAGGCCTAGTGATGAGTAATCTCAGCCTTTAAGAGGTACAAGCAGGTGGGTCTCTATGAGTTCAAAACCAGCCTGGTCTACAGAGTAAGTTCTAAGATAGCCAGAGATGCATGGAAAGGCCCAGGTTCAAAAAAAACCAAACCAAAACAAAACAAAAAAAAATGTTACAGACTAGAGTAACCTTTGAGAACAGGGAAAGGTCTCCCATTCTGAGGTTCAGCCCTGACCAGGGTCCTTTATGAAGATCCTCTTCCAAATTCCAAACTCTTTCCTTTTTAGACCAGGTTTCACTCTGTACCCAAGGCTGGCCGTGAACTTACAATCAATCTTCTGGCTTTAACCTTCTTCACATTTATTACTTGTGAATAATGTCTTTGTTCACTTACTTACTTTGTGTATGCCTGTGTGGGAAAGTGTGGGAGCACACACGGTGACATACCAAAGGACAATTTGCAGGAGTTCAGTCCTCCCTTCTAGCATGGGGAGTTTGGAGACTGAACTAGGGTGGTCAGACTTGACAGTAAGCACCTTTAGCTTCTGAGCTATCTCGCTGGTCCTGGCTTGCTGTTTTGACGAGGAAACTAAGTCTCAGATGAGCTCCTATCAGATCTTCCAAGCTCCAGACCCCATGTGCTTTTATCCTTGTAATCATAAGCCCAGTGGACAGTAGACAGTCACCAGCTGTGGTTGAGGGGACAGGAACAAACACAGACCCATGCCTGGCTAGAACAGAGAAAGCATGGGATGCTAGTGATTCTGTTTGGAGCAGTTAGCAAAGACCAGGTTGGAATGGCTATTTAAGCACAGTGGGCAGTCTGACTTAAAATCCCAGAGGCCGGTGATTTTAAAGCCATGCTAAGAGGACAATGACCACCCAAGCAAAGCTGCATTTATTTAACTTTTAGAGACTGCAAGGATTTGAGTAGGATTTATTTTAGTAATAAAAATGTCCCACTTCCAAAAATAATATCTAAAAAATATCTACAGTAACAAAGGAGAGGTTGTTACAGATTCATGTGAATGAAATATGAAGCCCAGGGCTCTCACTCAGTGGTGGAGCATTTGCCTACCAAGAGAGAAAGACTTGAATAGAGGACTGGATGGCAGCATTGCATAGGTACCTTAGGAAGACACACATTTTATGGAGTTATTTTCCCAGCTGAGTTCCCTAGTCCCAGGTATGTCTAGGTTTGCATCAACTTGACAAAAAGCTAACCAACATGGCTGGGCACAAGAGATACTGAAGTGATTTTAGACAGAGGCTGGACCCCGGAGAGGTGGCTGTATGTGTAAATGTAGCTGAGTGTGAGGGTTCACACCTTCAATTCCAGCACCCAGGAGGCAGAGGCAAGCGCATCTCACTTTGAGGCCAGCCTGGTCTACAAAGTGAGTTTGAGGTCAGCCAGGGCTACACCGAGAAATCCTATCTTGAAAAACCAAAAGAGAAAAGAAAGAAAAGAACAATGAAACAAAACAAACCTTGGAACAAGCAAGCGATGTAGCAGCATCTGTATTAGAAATCTATGATGAACTGGGTCTCGAAGGAAGTAATGGATACTTCTACAGAGGAACTGGGTGGGTTAGAAAAGCACCACGGAGGAGGAGTGGCCTTCCAAACAGACTCTTGTACGTAGGTGCACAGTAGGAAGTAGGTAAGTGGAAGGGTAATGCGCATGAGGAGATAAAAGTTATGGAAGGCATCTCTGGCAACAGTAGACACGGTGTAGGGAGGCACAGAAACAAGCTAGGAGGTGATGGTGGCCTCCAGGGAAGAAATGACAAGGCTCAGTTTTGTGAGAATTGGAAGATGTTAGGTCCACAGGATTCAGTGATTAAGTGAGGGGGCTGAATGAAGGAGAAAAGTGTTTGGTAGTATAAACATGTCATCTCAGCATATGTCAGGCTAAGCTGGAGGCTCTCAACCTCAAGGCAAGCCTTACAGTCGGAGGGACGGGAAAGTAGGGGAAGAAGAAGGAGAAGGAAAATATCTTAGTCCAGTGACTGACAGGTAATTAATATATCAGTTCAGAAATGACAAGTGATTGATGTTGGTGCTATGGAAGAGAGATTGATGTTTGGCGCAAAGTATTATGGTAAATTCCCAATGGGCATGTGCTTGTGCATTTGACTGAGAGATACCAGTCCATCCATGGGAGCCGTGGGGTTGGGAAAAGGAATAGGGGGACCACTGTCTGTCCTAGGCAAAGGACTCAACACAGGAGACAGAAGATGCAATAGAGACATAGTGGTATAATTTAATTTTGGTTATTTATTATGTTTTTCTGTTTGGGGCTAAGAAAACTAGACACATAGTTAGACCATAAAAATAACCTTAGTGTTTTCAAATCTTAAATTCTTTTTTTTTCTTTTCTTTTCTTTTTTTTGGAGCTGGGGACCGAACCCAGGGCCTTGTGCTTGTTAGGCAAACGCTCTACCACTGAGCTAAATCCCCAACCCCCAAATCTTAAATTCTTAATGACACGACTATTAAGACTTTTTTTAGTTTCTTTCTTTTTCTTTTTTTTTCAAGAGTTGGGAATTCAGACTCAGAACATCCCACACACCAGGCAAGTGCTGGCTCCACTTTACTTTCTTTGTCCTTCAAGTGGATTGATTGACAGGCCGTTAACTCTGGGCAAGAGCCATGAACTTGAACTCTGCCTGGATATATAATGTTGGGCAAGTCTGTTGTTTTTTTTCCTTAGTGCCATCCTTTTTAAATGGAAGACTAATATATTTGCCTTTTCCTCATGAATCATGTCTTAATTACCATTGATATGGGACTAAGGCAGATAGATGCTAAAATACTGACTGTGACCCTAGATGAGAGGAGGTGCTTTGGACATGTGGAAACAAGTTCCTGAATTTTGTTTTGCCAATGTAAAAAGCATCTAGATCAGTGATCTCAACCTGTGGGTCGCAAAACCTTTGTGGGGGTCACATATCAGATATCCTGCATATCAGACATTTACGTTACGATCCACGACATTAGCAAAGTCACTACTGTGGAGTAGCAACAGAAATAATGTTATGGTTGGGGTCACCACAACATAGGGAACTAAATTAAACAACTAAATTAAACTAACATGGAGTCCCAGCATTAGGAAGGTTGAGAATCACTAATCTAGTAGATAAATTACACTGCAGAAACACACCTCTTTATTCTTCTTCTGTTCTATTTTTTTTTTTTTTTTGAGACATGGTCTTGCCAGTCTGGAGCTTACTTTGTTGCTCAGGATGACCTAGAAATTCCCATGCCCATTCCTTAGCCTACTCAGTGCTGGCATTACAGATGTGTGTCACCGTACCTAGCTTACAAAATCCTTTTTGTTAGGGTTTCATTGCAGTGAAGTGACACCACGGCCAAGGTAACTTTTGTAAAGGACAACATTTAATTGGGGCTGGCTTACAGTGTCAGAGGATCAGCCCATTGTCATCATGAAAGGAAGCATGGCAGTGTGCAGGCAGGCATGGTGCTGGAGGAGCGGAGAGTTCTACATGCCGATCCGAAGGCGGCCAGGCAGAGACTGGCTTCTGCAGGCAGCCATGAGGAGGGTCTCTCCTATACGGGGTAGAGCTTGAGCACTAAGGCCTCAAAGTTCTCCTTCACAGTAACACACTTCCTTCAACAAGGCCAAACCTAATCCAGCAAGGCCATACCACCGAATAGTGCCACTTCCCAGGGGCCAAGCATATTCAAACCACCATAGTGTTATTTTATGGAAAAGATGTAACAGGACCAATACCTGGAGCCACATTCCTTGGTAGGCCAATCAGGAACTCGGACAGTGTAGCATCTTGTAAGGTGTCTTTGCCTCCTGGGGTCACCTTAAAATAGCCCATTGTGCTCTGAACACCCACTAGTCTGCTTATCCTGGAGGATTACCAATTCCCACTCTGTTGCCTTCATTAATTTCAAATGTGCTGAGGTAGCTTATTGGTGGTAAATTACCTTCTGGCAGTCTTAACCTATACCATGTATATAGACTTTCGGAGTGCATGGGCCACAGACTGCATAGGATTTGAGAGACACTTCTCTTCCTCTTCCTCTCTCATTCCTCTTTTGGATGTGTGTGTGTGTGTGTGTGTGTGTGTGTGTGTGTGTGTGTGTGTGTGTTTATGTGTATGCGTATATATGCTTATGTATAATCAAATATATTTAAATTTATTGTGTATATGTCTTATGAGCGTGTGCACATGAGTACAGGTGCTCTTGGAAGAAGAAAAGACCCCTAAAACTGGAGTTACAGCAGACAAGCTGCCATGTAAGTGCTGGGAACTGAACCTAGGTTCTCTTTAAGAGCATTATGTACTCTTAACCTCTGAAGTCTGTAGAATTCTTCTCTCAGAAGGTATCTATCATAGTGGAATACATACCTTTGAAGATTAGTAATGTTTTTCTAATAGTCACGATATGTAAGGTGCTGTCACAAATGGGTTATACATGGTAATTCACAACATAATGACATCAGAGAGAAGGGACGTTATAGTTAAGAAGAGGAGAGATACAGCATGATTGAAGAAGCTACCGAAGGTTCAAAGAGTGACAGATCCGGGTCTCTGGCCCTGGAGTCCTTAAAGTTAACCACGGTGTCACCTACCTCTTCAATGAAAGAGCAGTTGGAGAGCAACAGTGGGAAAGATGAAGGTCACCGGAAGGTCCCTTCTTCACAATCCACCTTCGCCACGTTGACTGAAACACAGGGGAAGTAAGGAGCGGAGCTCGCTGGCCACGGCTCTGAGCAGCACCTTTGAGGACACGGGTCACCTAGAGATCATTCCACTTTCCTCGTCCGTTTTTCTCTTGACACCCTTCACATTGTAGGCAGGTAATCCTCTTTTCCCCTCTCCCATGTTAGAAAGTTCAGGAGCAGTGTGGTCATTAACAACCGTCAGATTTTTTGGATATCGGCTTAGTTTCTCATGGCCTTGACCTAGAGGCCATGGCCCTTTCCATAAGGGCCCAACAGAACGATGAAGGTAAAGTCCCAGGCCAAGTTCTGCTGTATTGACAAATACACGTCACAGCTTGTTCTTCCAGACTTACTACAGTATGTGAGAAGAACCGAGACACCAGACAATAGAACACTAATAGGTGGTTTAAGGCTAGTGAGATACTTAGTGGGTAGGGTAGGTTGGATCCCTGGAACCCATGAAGTAGAAGGAGGACCAATTCCTATGAGCTGATCTCTGACCTCTTTATGTGAAACCTGATATTCACCTCCCAACACACACACACACACACACACACACACACACACACACACACACACACACAGACACACACACACAGACACACACACACACACAGACACACACACACACACACAGACACAGACACACACACACACACAGACACACACACACACACACTCAGACACAGACACACACACACACACACACACACACACATACACACACACACAAATGTAATTTTTTTTTGAGACAGGGTTTCTCTGTGTAGCCTTGTCCTAGAACTTGCTTTGTGGATTAGGCTGGCCTCAAACTCATAGTGATCTGCCTGCCTCTGTCTCCCAGGTGCTGGGATTAAAGGTGTGTGACACCACTTCCTAGCTCTAAATATGATTTTAAAATGTGGTTCAACTTCCCTCAGGGGTAGATTACAGACAGCATGTAACCCCTGATGATGCTAACACCTTTTGAAGTCCATTGACTTCATGAGCCACATGTTAGGGGTGGGTTGTAGGCAATAGGCAGCCCCCAATAATGCTAACATCTGGTGAAGACGACAGGCAGCATATCCAGTCAAAGTTTACGCAGTCTTTCCTTGACAGACAATAATGCACTACAGGGAAAGAAAGAGCAGTTAGCTTTTTTTCTTAGTTGTACACCCTTAAAGAATTACGGTTTCACACAATATATCAATCTCAATTTTTGAATGCTAAAATGCCACATCCCAATGTCCTTATTTGATGCTTCTTTCCACAGCTGGGATGGGATGAGCAGAGTTATGTCCACTGAGCCATGGTGGCCTGGCCTCTGTAGGCCAGCACACTCTGCAGAGCTGACTACCCCTAAGCTCTTCCTGTCACTGGAAGGCAGAAGAACACACTCTACTGCCTAAAGTGTCTAAGAAAGTCTTTGTTTCAGTCTGGAGAGATGGCTCAGTGGTTAAGAGCACTGACTGCTCTTCCAGAGGTCCCTGAGTTCAATTCCCAGCAACCACATGGTGGCTCACAACCATCTGTAATGGGACCTGATGTCCTCTTCTAGTGTGTGTCTGAAGATGAAGTGTATTCATATAAATAAAAATAAATACATCTTTTAAAAAAAAGTCTACATTTCAGGAGTAAGTCGGTGCCATCTGTGTGGGTCCAGGATGCATGTTAACTTTCCTGAGCCAGTGCCGAGTCCCTTCCCAAGGCTTTCTCGTGTTATCTGATTTGGCATTGGATTGAGAGGACTGGATCATTGAGATTAACTTCCTGATTTGATGACCTTGCTACCCAGGAGACATGAATAAAAAGACGAAGTTTCATTTGCTGGCTAAATTTATCTTGGTCTGCGTGATGTTTGTTGGCAGTCTGGTGGACGCAAACACACAGTCATCGCTCATCTGTCAACAGCACTGGGATGCGATCCGTGCTAACAGAACGATGGATGCCATTTTGTGGGCGGAGAAAAATGGCTCCACTCTGTGTGGAAAACAGCTCTGGTGGACTATGGCTGTGCTGTGCCACTCAGGGAACGAAACGTGTTTGGTTAAGAGTTATTCCTTCCTTAGGCACGTTCTCATCCACACAGCCACTTTGAGGCAGAATTTCCATTTAATGGGACTCAAGTCGTCCCCCCAAACCCCCCAATCCTCTCCTTTTAAAACAGTTTTTACTTGAACACTAGGAAATAACTAAGAGGATTGTTTAGCTGGACCCACCCTGCTGCTAAGTGGAAAAAGACACTTGAACCCTCTGGGCCTTAAATTAAGTATCTGGAAAAATGAAGTGGTCGGAAAAATGATGTCTAATATCTATCCTTAGATCTAAAAACTGTGTCACCTTATATTGTAGAAGAGACAGTCACTGCTCAATGTGACTGCCGTGAGTTTGACGTGCGCCAGGAGCGTACAGAGAAAGCTAACATTTAACGTGGAAAGATATTGATAGTCGAGGGCCTCAGTCTTGCTCTTCAAGGTTGGGTGACTGGGGCTATTGTGACTTGGAGTCCTTAACCATGAGGGCTGCCAAACGGCACAAAAGAATGCTTCACTGTTAATTTCACTGGACGTTTCTAAGGGCAAACAAGTTTCCTTTCCCAAGTTTCCAAAGCTGTGCTTTTCTCAGGGAAGGTAGCTGAAGCTAAAAGGAGCAGAGCTTTGGATTTGATTCAGTGGGTGAACATGAAAGCCAGGCATAAATCTTACAAGAACTATGTTTTGCTGGGAGGCAGAGAATCGTGGCTCCCCTCTATGTAGGGGTATGCAAGGGGAGCCAGGAGCTCCCTACTAGGGTACAAACCAATTAAGGGAAAGTCTTGAACTGAAACAGCTTTTTATCATCTGGGTGAGAAGCCACAGGCTTGAGAAAAGGGCTATTGTATAGCAAAGAGCTAATTAGCTGGGCTGTACTGAAGCCGCTCCCGCTTGTGTCTTATGGAGAAAGGGAAAGTCGAAGTTGCCCATGGACCACTTTTGTGTTGGAATTCCAAGAAACTGGGCTCATCTCATTTCATTTCTGGTGAATAGGAAATTCTCTTGAAAGCTAGGTAAATCTAATTGGGACTTAAATGGAACATTGCTTCCTCTGACATACCGAAGGGTTTCCACGATGCCATCTTTGATACTGGTTTGTTAGCATGTTTTCATGCTGTTGTGGAAAACAGATTCCGGAGTAAATCATCTGTGTGTTTTTAACTCAGCTGTATCAAAGCTCAGATGTGTACTGAGTGGATATTTATTCTGAGGCAAGTTCTTTGAGTTTGTGAATAAGAGGAAATATGTGTGGGATGTTGAGGACTAAATTAAATTTACTGATATTGTTAATGCCACAGAGAACTGAAGGGCTCCTAACCTGAACATGACACAGTTTACTGCTTTAAACCATGGCTCTTACAGCAGGGTAGCATTTTATGATAAACATGAACTGAGTTAATTCTTTGTTAAAAGCAAACATGCGAGCAAATTGAAAATTGGTTAGGTGGGTGGTCTATGCCCAGCGCAAGGGAATTAGGACTATGATTCATATGGGAAAACATGACTAAGAATTTTACATATATATATAAATTTTACATATATATATATATATATATATATATATATATATATATATATATATAATTTTTTTAAGGGCCTCAAGAGTTGGCACCATTTCCAAGGCTCACTGATTGACTGCTGGAGAGTGTGTCACTTTCTGAGTGATGGGTACCTTCAGAAGTTTGTGGTTTTCATCTAAAAATTCTTCAGATGATAAAGCTCTGAGGTGGTTGTGAACATGGAAGGAAAGAAAGATGTTAAAATAGTTTAAGTAGCATGTATGCAGTGTCTGGAAAAGGTTACGACTTTCAGTGCCTCCTGTCCTACTGTTAGAGCACACACACACACACACACACACACACACACACACACACACACAGAGAGAGAGAGAGAGACAGAGACAGAGAGACAGAGACAGAGACAGACAGAGACAGAGACACAGAGAAAGGGAGACACACAGAGAGAGACACAGAGAGAGACACAGAGAGAGGGAGACACACAGAGAGAGAGACACAGAGAGAGACACAGAGAGAGAGACAGAGAGACACAGAGAGAGAGAGACACACACAGAGAGAGACACAGAGAGAGAGAGACACACAGAGACACACACACACATACACACAGAGAGAGAGAGAGAACATTATATGTTGTTCTTCAGATGCTGTCCAGCTTTTAAATGTTTAAATAGAACATTTTTAATTTTCTCTTTATTTTTTGAAAAATTCTTGTATCTATACAATGTATCTTGGTCATTTTCACTTTTTTTTTTTTTTTTGAGACAGGGTTTCTGTCTATGTGAAGCCTTGGCTGCCCTGGAACTGGCTCTGTAGACCAGGCTGGCCTCAAACTCACAGAGATCGACTTGCCTCTGCTTCCGGAGAGCCAAGATTAAAGTCGTACGCCACCATCTGGCTGTTCTTTCTCTTACAGAGTTCAATTAATGCTACTGACATGCTAATGGGTGTGGGGCTATCCCCTGGGGCATTGGCACCTACCAATGGCCGCTTGACCGTCCCTCCCTCAGCAGCTGCTAGCTGCCCAGCTAGGGGGTGGAGCATCAGGAACCCATCCCCCTGCGCGATGGAATTACTAACTAGGTTGATTTGTGCAGCTAACCCCAGCTGTAAATTCATGTGTGTGATGGTCACGGCGTGTTCAGAGGCCAGTATTTCTCCCCATCCTCTGACCTTGACATTCTCTATGACATCTCCTCTGAGGTATTTTCTGAACCTTGGAGGCGTGAGTATTGTTGGTACGTGTTCCATCTGTAGATGAGTGCCCACAATCCCTTGTTTTCAATACCGAGAGTTACGAGTCTGTATTAACTACGACCCTGTATTAACTATTAACCCTGACCAAGGCTGACGTCAGCAGACATCTTTGGACCTAATAATATATTGTTAGAATGCAGTTTGGAGATGTGACTATTTAGCAAAACAACACCAATAGATTCTTCCCTAGGGTCTACGACTTCCCTAGGCATGCATTTTGACCATGGTAATAGCACCAGTCATGAATTCCCTCCTGGGGAGCAGGACTCTAATCAAGACAGAGATTGTTAACCCATAACTAGCCTTGACACTACTGTCCATCAGGTTAATACTCTAGCATGCAGGGTCCAGTGTTGAGTCAGGCCACTGATGCACATTATCACTGAGCATTCTGGGTAGCACCTTCCAGCACTTTGAAAGCTAGTTATCAGTGTGGGAGTTCCCTGGTTAGTGCAGGATTGCTTTCTGAGTGTTCTGTACCCAAAAGGAGTAGAGTTTGCATCCACAGGGTCTACATTGCCTATAGTCTAAAGTCGGAGTGGGCAACCAAGAATGATAGCGTGTGTGTGTGTGTGTGTGTGTGTGTGTGTGTGTGTGTGTGTGTGTGTGACATTATGACACTTGTTTGTGTGGTTCTGGGCACCTCGGGGCCTCCTTGACCAGTAGTTGTAGGAAGGCAAACTGAGCCTGGCACTGGGATTCTCATTAAATCACGGGTGCCTTCTGAGAACAACATTGTTCATCCATGTACTTTTATCTTACAAACTAGTTCGGTCACCTGCCTTCCCTGTTCCCACCCTGTTCTTTCACAGTACATACAATTACTGTTTATATCCACCTCATGGTTGCGAAAGTTCTTAATGATAATGTTTACAGTCTAATTCAGGTTAAAATGCATTTTGGGGGTGGGGGAGTTGAGGCAGGGTTTCATTGGGTAGCCCTGGCTGAGCTGTAACCCACTACAAGGACAGGGCGGGCCTCAAACACACAGAGATCCACCTGCGTTTGCTTCTCAAGTGCTAGGATCAAAGTCATGCATTACCATGGCCAATTTTAAAAAGTATTTAAAAAAAGAAGACCACCACGTCCTGGCTAGCTGTGGTAGCACATGCCCACCATCCCAGCATTGGGTGATGGAGGAGGCAGGGGTATCAGGGGTTCAAGGTCATCCTTGGCTAAGTAAGGAACATTTGGCCTAGCCCGAGTTACTTGGGGCCCTATCACCAAACCAAGATACAACTAGAAAGATTTCTAGCTGCCTGCAAAGCTCTGCACGATCCTACGAGATGGCTACATTTTGATTCAGGATTTTTACTCTACTTGTTACCAGTTTATGCATGGAAAGAAAGGAACAAATTACTCACAAAATAGAGTCAAGCCAGACACCGTGTGGAGGCGTCAGACCCATTTTTTTTTTTTTTTTGCTGCAGTTGGAGTTTGTAATGGGCCCTCCACATAGTAATCTTAGAATAATAACCCGAGAGGGCATTTGGGTAAAACTACACAATGACAGTAAAAGGCTGAGGGACCGAAAACATTTGTAACAAAATGCCATTAATATGAGCATTCTCCAGGCACCTCATACGGTCATATTTACACTTCCCCCCTCCTCCTCCTCCTCCTCCTCCTCCTCCTCTTCCTCCTCTTCCTCTTCTTCCTCTTCTTCCTCCTCCTCTTTTATTGGATATTTTTCTTTAAATGTTATTGCCTTTCCTGGTTTCCCTCCAATCCCCTTCTCTGAGCTTCTATGAGGGTGTTCCCCCACCCACCCACCCAATTCCCTCCTGCCTCCCCGCCCTGATATTCCCCTACCCTGAGGCATCAAGCCTTGACAGGACCAAGGGCCTCTCCTCCCATTGGTTCGCATCAAGGTCATCCTCTGCTACATATGCGGTTGGGGCCGTGATGCTTGGTTATCATAGAAAAGCAATAAAACATTAACAGAACAAAGAAAATGAAGATAAGAAAGTTGACTTATTAGTTAACCACTCAGAAATTAATTTAGGGTTAATAATTTATCAATTAACATAGCTTTTTGTGATCCTTCCTTCCTTCCTTCCTTCCTTCCTTCCTTTCTTTTTTGAGGGTGGTGGTAATGTTTTGCTGAGGTCTTAATGCTAAATTTTAGCTGTTTTCTTTTTAAAGAGTTAGTGAGTGTGTGTTTGTGTATCTGTGTGTTTGTGTAGGGACACACAGAGACCACAGAGGAGCTGAAGTTACGGTTAGTTGTGAGCTGGCTGATGTCAGTTCTAGCACTTGAGCTCAGGTCTCTATAAGAGCTGCTAGTGCTCTTGGCCATGGAGCCATCACTCCATCTCCCTCTCATATCCGTTGAAAGCATTTCTTTATCTTAAGCATTTGTATATATTCCTTGTTATTTTATAAAGACAACAGCTTAAATTATTTTTTCAGTGTTTCATATATCACTAAAGAAGTGCTCTACCACTTAATTATATTCCCTGATCTTCATCTAAAAAGAGAAAAGAAAAGAGGAAATTGTAGGTGGGATCTATCTCCCTCTTCTGGCCTCTGTGAGCACAGTACTCACATGCACATATACACTCAAATATGCAGTTACGATAAATTTGAACACATTACATGAAGATATTTTTTCAGAACTGGATAGTTGTGAGAGTGGGCTTTTTGAGTTTATCTCTGTTTTTAATTTTAAGATTTATTTATTTATTTAGTATGTATATGGTGTTCTGCCTACATGCATGCCTGCACACCAGAAGAGAGCACCAAATCCCATTATAGATGGTTGTGAGCCACCATGTGATTGCTGGGAATTGAACTCAGGACCTCTGGAAGAGCAGCCAGTGAGCCACCTCTCCAGCTTTCAAGTTCATCTTTAAACATTACATTTATTTATTTATTTATTCATTCATTGATTCAAAAAATTATTTTAATTATATATATAAATAATTAAAAATAACTATATAATGCCTGTGTGCATGCGTGTGTAGGTGTGTGTGTGTAGGTGTGTGTGTGTAGGGGTGTGTGTGTAGGGGTGTGTGTGTAGGTGTGTGTGTGTGTGTGTGTGTGTGTGTGTGTATGTGTGTGTATAGGTGCTGGTGGAGCTAAGAAACAGCTTCCTGGTGTCTCACACCTGTCTATAGCCCTAGTTCCAGAGGCTCTGTCATCCCTTCTGAGTTCTGAGGGTACTGCATGCGTGTGAGGTGCAGACATACACGTAGACCAAATGCCCATACACAAAAACATTACAAAAAGGTTTTGTAGTTTTTTCTTACATAAGATTTATTTCAATTTAATAAATAATTCTGGTGGTTTTTAAGCTGCTAAGTGAAGTAATATTCATTTGGATTTTTCGTGGCTTGTGGGTGGAACTGTGACTGATACTCTGTAATGAATAATCTTGTACCCTGAAACCTGGCTGCAGCCATTAACTTTAATGGTTTTTATTTCATTTAAAGCAGATTCTTTAGTACAACAGCCAAAGGTACACGGAGGAACCTGTCTCGCAAAGTAAAATAAAAACCAAAAAGTACACTCTAGGAATTTTTATCTGTGAGATTTGTCAGTTGTCAGGTGTGGTGGAGCATACGTGCAGTCCCGGAGCTTAGGACGTGGAGACAGAAGGATTGCTTTGAGTTTTCAGCTAGCCCAGGCTACAGAGCGGGGTTGTCTCAAACAAGCAGGCAAACGAGAAAAGTAAAGCACAGGAGGCAGAGGCAAGCGGATCTCTGTGAGTTTGAGGTCAGCCCAGTCTATAGAGTGAGTTCTAGGACAGCCAGGGATACAGAGAAAAACCATGTGGTTATTTATGTCCAAAAAAAAAAAAAAAATCAAACCCCCCAAACCAGACCAGACCAGACCAGACCAGACCAAACCAACCGACCAAACAAAGCAAAAACAACCCAAACCCAAACCAAACCAAACCAAATCAAAACAATAAACCAAAACAAAAACACCCCAAAAGATGGTTTTTATTTTCTCCCAATCCGGATACTTTTTCTTTCTGTATCTGTCCAAATTGCTCTTGCTAGGCCTACAGTATAATATTATAAAAGAGTTATAACTCTTTTCACCTCTGCCTTTGATATCAGTTCTGGGTTTTTCATAGACTCTGTTCATCAAGCTTAGAAGCTTCCTATCCATATCTGTATTTTTTAATTATGAAAAGTATAAAATTTTTATGAAAGGTATACAATTTTAAGTAATTTCTATGTATTAAGATGGTTGTGTAGTTTATTCTTTAAATATCGATATGACATTATTTTGATTGATTTCTAGATCGAAAGCTCTATTTACATTCCAGGGATAAGTTCCACATAGTCACAGTGTACAATTTTTTATGACTTGGGGACCAGTGTAGTTAGTTGTGAACATGTGATAGTTTTTCTATTTTATAATGATATGAAAACAGTATACATTCATTAGAAATACACTTTTTTTTTTGAGCCAGAAATGTCTGTTCTCTCTTGGTCAGCCACGTGATTATGAAGGCAAGCCACAAATTGTCTATGATGTCCCATGTTGCTAGACTCTGAGGTTTGGAAGGTTATATGAATTAATATATTTTTGCCTTGCAATATTCTGAACTGTGATAAATTTGTTGGCTACAACCATACTTCTGAGGAGTCGTGAGTCTGTGTCCTTCTCAGGTTTGGCTCTTTTTCCTGTACTCTTTATTCTAGCTTTGCGCTCAAGGACATGCAGAACTCACAGAGCAGACTTGGTGATGTTTCTTTCCTCTTCTATTTGTTGGAAGAGTTTCTGAAGATTTGTTTTTATGTCCTCAGTAAACATTTGGCAGAACTAACCAGGGAAGCCATCTGGCTGCACTGTCATGGGGTGAAGTTTTCGATACCATCATTTGTTTCTTTAGTTGTTTCTATTTCTTCTGGAGTCGTTTTTATAGTTGCTGTCTTTCTCAGGACTTTCCTATTTTTAACTAGGTTGCTTCAGTTCTTAGAATAATGAAACTTTTCACTGTGTTCCTTCATAGTCCATTTTTATTCTGAGAGATGACAGCAATCTCTCCTTTTAAATTTGTTTTAAGTACTGGGACTTTTCTGTTTTGTTTTTATTTTTCCAAGCAACAAACTTTTGTTGATTTTAAAAATTCTGGTTTTTTGAATTTCTGCCTCAATTTTTATGGTTTACTGACCTTTGTTTTAAGCTAAGGTTTTTCATGGTTCTTTTTCTTTTCATTCTCTCTCTCTCTCTCTCTCTCTCTCTCTCTCTCTCTCTCTCCCCCTCTCTCTCCCTTTCTGTGAAACTTTTGATTTTAGTGTACTTTCAGTTACTATAACAAAATGGGACCATCAACTCATTAACTCAAGAAAAAGCAAAGGTTTTAGAGGTTTCCAGACATGCTTGGTTGACTCCACTGTTTTTGCATCTGTGGAAACATATTCATAATGGGGATACATCATGCTTGGAGTTGATCATGCTAGGACTTAAGAAATAACATCTTTTAAAGTTCCCAGTTTTAATATTGAATAGTTGAACAGTGTGAGGTATGGTCCACTGAGCAGAAACTTGGGCACGGTGGGCTCCGTGAGGCTTAGGAGTGTGGATAGGACATGAACGTGGTCACATATAACTAAGATCTGAGCCAAGTAGGGTCAGGAAAATCATACGTTTAAAGCAGCCTAGGCTCCATAGTGAGAACTGTGTCCCAAACAAAATAGGTACTAAGACGAAAATTTTGTTTTGTTTTGAGACAACCTCATGATATAGCTCTGCCTAGCCTGAAGCTCTCTGTGTAGACCAGGCTGGTCTAAAATTCAGAGACCCGCTTGCCTCTGCCTCCGGAGTGCTAGGATTAAAGGCAAGTGCTAACTCAGCCAGATAACATGGAGATATTTGGTTGAAATTCTGCTTAGGCACCTGACTCAGATAATGACCCGTAATGGTTGCTTTGACCGTGCCTATGGAGTGTAACTAATCAGCAAGAAGACTGGAAGTTTTAGGAGAAATAGCTAATTATATTATCTGCTGCATTTACAGGGGACAGAGCAATTATTATACTTAATAATTCAACAGACACTTATTTGCTGGAAGCCACCCTAGAGTGGGATAGAAGGGCTGAAAGAAGCAGAGAGACCGGTTTGATTTAGACTCCAAGGTTGACCGTGACCTTACTATGTAGATGAAGGTGACATTCAACTCCTTACTTCCCTGCCTCCACACCCCAAGGGCTGGCTACAGACCTTACTGCACACCTGGCTCTAGAACTTTCTGTGCCTCACGGCAGTTTACTTCCTTGAATACGTGTAATTAGGAGTGTTTTGCAGATAAGATTGTAGTTTGAAAAAACTAAAAGGCGGTTTATACACTAAGCACCGAGCAGCTTCCTGGGACTTACCGCGGAGATAATCACTGTGTCTCTTCCGTGAAATTGGGAGTCCTGCTTGGGATTTCTATGAGCTTTGAAACATGTTAATTTAGAACAGTGTGAGATTGTGGCTATCCTGGGGGGCCATTATGAGACTATACAATGTTTCAATCAAGACTCTAACAGGAAGTTGCTGGCAGACTCAACGTACATTAGGAAGGCTCAATTTCATTTTTATTTTTTTTTAAGGTTTATTTGGGTCCCCGTGTGTGAGTGTGTGTGGGTGCACGTGCCCGAGTGTATACATACCATGTTTATCTTGGTGTCCATCGGTCCCCTGGAGCTGGAGTTACAGAAGGTTTTGAGCTCTGAAAACACAACTCAGGTCTCCTAGAAGAGCAGCGAATGTTCTTACCCACCGAGCTCTTTTTCCAGCCTTCTATTTTTTTTAAAAGAAACTTTCCCTTATTTATTTTATTATTTCACATGCATGCACCCTTTTCCCACTATTCTCCCCCTTCCTTCCTCCAGCTCCTCTTGTGCCCCTCCCACCCCTCGAGTTCTTGGCCTCTTGTTCTTTAGTTCTAATTGTTACATATATCATATAGTTTATAATACAACCTGCTGAGATCGCTTGGTATTGCTCATGTGTATTTGGGGCTGCCCTCTTGGGACTGGCTAACCTCTCAGGGGACTTATCTCTGGATGCTCATCTCCCTCTCTTGGCAACCATTTTTAGTTTTAAAATATAATTTTGATTTAATGTGATCCTGTGTGACATTATAATGTGGCATTTCTACACATGCATACCACATGCAGTTATTAGATTAGGATAATTGGCATAGTCAACATCTCAGACACTTTGTTGTTGTTGTTAATTACTATTACTACTACTACTACTACTACTACTACTACTATCATTATTTATTTTGTGTTGAGAATATTCATGAAGCACACTGTTGCCCAGGCTGGCCCGGAACTCATACCTAGCCCATGCTGACCTAAAATTCACAACTGTCTTTCCACTTCATTCTCTTGAATGTTAGGATTACAGGTATGAGCCACAATGCTGGGTCTGATATTGACATTCTTGGTGGTTCTCCTATCCCTCCTCTCCTCTAATGGGGCTGACTGGCTTGTGGAATCTCCAGACATCACAGAAATAAAGCAGTTTGATTTCTAATGTTAGTCACAAAGGTCACCTTGGACTTCTCCCCCAGGCAAGCCTTTGGGTATTGTAGTCCCAGCCTCTTTCATGATTACGAGTTCCTCAGAGACTCCACTGTGCCAAGCCAGGCTCGAACTCTTGCTTCATAGGGAATGGGGAAAAAAATCAAACCGAAAAACCCGAATGGCGTTCTAAGCCGTTAAATCTGTGGCTCCTGCTCATGCAGCAGCAACAACTAACTAACGCAGAGAGAGCCTTCTATGTGTTTGAATTTTTGAGCCATAAGAGCTTTAGGTACAACAAAGAAAACTCTGAAAATAGAATCTTTGCCTGAATTTCCCAATGGCTTCTCATTACACTCTTGTATTTGTTGAGTAGAAATTCCTGACTCTTACACTTGCCTCCTCCTTCTGTCTCCAGTCAGGAGACATTCAGTACTGCTGTATCCTGACTGCCATCTTGTTGCGACACTTCTAAGTTCCAGAGTAGATAAAGGTTCAGTAAAACTCCAGTCTCCATAGCGTCTATCTCCTATAGTTTAAGCATGAGGCCCTCGCTGTGCACACATGCATACATATATGCACACACACAGCTTTATAGACTACGATTAATGTAAAGTAAACAGCACATAGTTAAAAACATGCACTCCAAAAAATTAAAAATAAACCTTGCCACCATCAATGTGTTCAACATATCTTTTATCCCCGAAAGTTCTCTCTTATAATCTCTCCTCTTTCACCTCCTGCCTCTCACCTCAGAGCACTTATCTAGAGCAATTGCGGAACAATTTCCATCATAACGGACGGACGCTCTTGTTGGAAAGGGCTTGAATCATTACTGTGAAGAATTCCCCATTTTGTTTCATTGTGGTTAATATACCAGTATTTCACAAAGTCAAGAAGCACCAGGGCTTCATAGGACAGGGAAACAACTCTTTTTATTGGTTATCATGAATTAAGTAGCTCTTGGGTTTTTCAGAGACCTTTCTGGTGGGTCAGCCAGAAGTATCTCTTCTTGACAGTCAAATTTTAGCAGACTGCAAGGTAAAGTTCCTGGTGTTGTATAGGGTGTGATGTACAAATAGAAAACCAGGTCTTTCTCCAGGAAACTAGCTCCCCTAGTTTAATTAGAGAAACTAGTTAATGTAGGTCGAGGGAGGGACTTGTCTCTGGTTGAGAGAGCAGGGGTTAGGGGCTGGAGGGGGTGGGGAGAAACAAGGCAAAGAGGACTTTTTTCCCATGGAATCAGCAGATACCAGTTAGCCAAGGCCACACTTGATCAGAATCCTCTAACCCTTTTTAGTTTCCCCCTTCCCAGTTATTCAGACCAGGAACTGGTGACTTCGTTGTAAGTATCTAAGAACTTAACGGGTCTACAGAGGTTCCTTCAGATCCCTTAGTGTCATGGTCAGGTACAGTGGGGCAACCGGTATTCTTTTTCCTAGAGGACACTTCCAACTCCTGTTTTCCGATTTCAGGAGTTTATTGATTAAAAACCGAGGCACAGATACAATCAAGGTAAACAAAACTTTCTATTTTAGTATAGGCTGCATTTACTTTTCTACTTAATAAAAACGGAATCAAGGTCTGGCGAGATGGCTCAGTGGCCAGGAGCGAGCAGTTGCTGTGCTTGCAGAGGGGCAGGCTAATTTCCTAGCAGCCACGTGGCAGCTCACAGCTGCCTGTCACTCCAACCCAGAAGAACCAGACTCCCTCTTCTGATGTCCCCATGTTCATGCATTCATGTGGTATATGTGCACACACTCGGGCACACACTTACACACATAGAATAAATGCAAAACTTGGTTTAAAAAGGAAATAATCCATGTTTTAGGTTGCATGTAGGTAAGGGACAGCTTACACTGTGTGTGAACATATTAAATGTCTGTCATTTTAAACATGTGGTGGACTGTTTACTGTTGTCAATGAGTATTTATCTATGTCAGGAGCTGTGAGAAGAACATTTCTTTCCCAATTTTCTCACTCATGAATTTCTTTTTTTCCCCCAGAGATAGTTCCAGGAGAGCCTGGAACTCACTCAGTACATCAGGCTGGCCTCAAGCTGCATGTGTTACAGTGCCTGGCTTCACTTTCTCATCATTTTCTTTAGATAGGATCTTTTTTGTCTTTAAAAGTTTTATATATATTTGTATATCTATATATAGATATACATATGTGTATATATATATAGTTGGTGCATGTGTGTGTTGGTGCACATGTATCATGGTAAGCTTGTGGTAGTCAGAAGACAACTTTTGGGAGTCAGTTCTCACTTTCAGTCATGGGATTTGGAAATTAGTCTCGGGTCACTGGAACTATGTAGCAAGCACGCTTGTGAACTGAGTCACCCGGCAGGCCTGAGAACATGTTAATATGATGACATTAAACATGTCATCATACTCCACAGCTAGATGAATCCTCGAGATCATCTAATGACCAGAAGTGGTGTAAACACACTGCAGAAACTTAAAGGGAGTGATTAAAACTCAGAATATCCTGATTTTTTTTATACTAATGAAGATGTACTTTTCATGCAAATAATATAATGAAACTTTTAGAATCTGAAAACAGAGTTTGTATTTTAACATAATAGTCAACATCAAAATATCTCTCCTGGACAGTCAGGTTTTAACAGACTGAATAGCTTAAAACCGCTCTCAACTATTTTAGATTTTTTCTTTTAGCTTCACACACACGGAAGCCGTATCCATCCTCTAGTTTTCTCTTTCCCTTTCTGTTCCCAACGAAATGAGCCAGCTTGTGATGAGAGGAAAGCCAGCTTTTGTTTCACTAAGTCCTGTCCAGCTTGTGCTGGCACCACCACGGTCTGGGCTGATTTTAGTCAATCCAATGCCCACATTATGCCAAATTTTTGGTCCAAGTTGAATGGCAAAGTCTTTTCAAAACAAGAAGAGGCATAACGGTCTGTCTCTGTGGTACTGACGTGTACCATGTGAGGACAGCCAAGGAAGACCAAGGGTGACCCAGAGCAATGACCCCGAGGACTGTGGTGCGTCAACTCTGGTGGGGGTTCCAGAAGGTTTACTAAGGTGATGGAAAAGAAGTCAGAGCCTAAGCCACACACAAATTTGTCACTTTTATCCTATGTCTCATAAAACCGTGAGTTACAGTCTCAGGCTTCCGTGTAGAGAATCCTTTCCATTACAAATTTCAATTTGTGAGGGTTTCTTTAAAACAAGTTTACAGTCAGATTTTAAAGCTAATTTGAGAGAAACTAGACCACTTATAATTCCCAGATTCTGTGAGGCTCTTGCTTTTGAAGTTACTCATTAAAAAATATGAGTCTTAAATTCCCACGAGCACAGTGCTTACGATTAGTCATCACCCGAGGGAAACGCTACACTGTATCCTCTTTTGGGATAGGGACGCTGTTTCCCCTTTCGCTTTTGTTTGTTTTTTTACAGTCAGTGCAATGAATTTTAGCTATTTTCCCTTTGTTACCCTGTCTTATCCCTCTCCTCTCCCACTGACGCTGCTCTTTGACTCTCCTGTCTTTTTGTGGGACCCACTAAGTGGGATTGCAGTTGCTTGCATGACGATGGGTGGGCAGGTTATTTACTGGAGTGTAGGCAACTTCGCAGTGGCTATACCACTGGAAAAAAAAGACCCGTTCTCCCAGCAACCATTCACTGCCTATAGACCCTCAGAGTAAGATGGGGCCTCATAAGCTCCTCCCCTCATCCATGATGAGATAGATATTGACAGGCACAATCTTGTTCAGGGCTTGTGCACATGACAACAGCTGCAGTGACTTTATGAGTGTGTGTGGTGTCCAGCAGATGTCTGTGTGCAGTCTTCCCATCCCCTGGCTCTAACATTCTTTCCACCCCCTTCTTCCATGATTTCTCTGTGTCTTGGGGAAGGGGATGATATAGATGTCCTATTAAAAACTGAGTACTGTACTAGTACTTATACACTGCTTCATTCAGTGGGAGTTTCTAAACCTATAAGAAACTCCTCTGATGCTCACTTTCAGTTGCCTTGTTGTCTGTTCTACTTCTTGCAGACTTCTTTTTGAAACAGGGTTTCTCTGTGAAGCCCAGGCTGCCCTGGAATTCACTCTGTAGCCCTGACTGGTCTCAAACTCACAGAGATCCATCTGCCTCTGCCTCCCGAGTGCTGGGGTTAAAGACATGATTCTCCCGTCTCAGCTCGCAAGTTTAGATTACAGGTATGCAACTTTATGCCCGTCCACAGTTTCCTTTTTGTCTTCTCACCCAGAATCTCTTTCTCCTCTAATTTTCTGATTTTTTCTAAGTTTAAAAAGGTGACTATCTTTACTTTACAAAACTATATGAGAAGTGAAAGCAAAACTCGATGCTGTCTTCTCAGTAGAGCATGTCATGATCCGATAGGCTCGTGTTTTAGTTTATCCTTGGAAAGAACTGAGTTTATGGCCTTCCTTTTGCGTCCCAGCTGTTTGGGAATTGCTAAATCCATGGGGAGTTGTGTAAGTTATGTAATTGGCAGGGATTCTTTGAGTTTGAGGAAGCACACTTACCCCGTATGTTAGCCAGAGCTGAATGGAGCCTCCTTCTTCAAGGATGGAGGGTTGCAGACCCCGTGTGAAACTGTGGTTTAGCTGAGTGCAGATGTAAACTTATTTATCCCTTGTGCAGTTTTTGAGAAAGAATACATTGCTCTTCAGTGATTGCCTCATTACTGCCTCACCGAGATACTGGAGGAAGAGATTAACAATAGATGAAACCAACACTCCAATGGGCTTAGCAAATATTAAAGTAATACTGCTTATGGTTTGTAATTCCTTCAACCCCCATTCATTCTCTTTCACCTCCTTTTCGTCCTTCAAACGCAAGACTTACAAACTCCGAACTGTTTTGTTCTTTCACAGCGGGAGAGAGGGAAAATGCTTCCTTTATGGTGCCTCATTGATCTGGGATTTCCTTCCTATTCCCTCAAGATGAATCATGAAACTTGACTCCTCAGTCTTTGAAGTTCCGGATTCTGGAATGAAAATAAATATCGAAGGCTGTGTTGACTTTCTACTATGTGAGCCAATGTGTGAGGCCACCTACGGTCTGCATGGGCTATAGAATCTTGCAAGGGGATTGTGAGATGGATTTATATTATGTATAGTCCCCCTTGGTGTGGCACTAAAGAATAACACTGTGGCAGGAACTGATACACATTTCCATTGACTCTGTAATATCGTATGACTATTGAAATGATGCTTAAGCCCCCAAGAGTTTATGTTCACTAAAACAGAAAGTGGCAGAGAGGTACAAGAAACCTGTGCTCCAACTAATAATAAGCAGCGATCTTTTGACAATTCATCATGTTCCAGATACAAAGGTGCTGCTTGAGGCATGGTTCTTGGGTTGTACCTGGAGCTCCCAGCAGGACAGCTAGATGGGAAGTGAGGGCTCCAGACAGCCCAGGGGTAGTGAAACTTAACCTTTGAGGTGGAACTGGAGGAAGCCACTGACCTAATGCTGTTTTCACAAAGCTACCAGGGTACTGCACACTAGAAGAGGGGCCTCACTAGCCGTGACATGAGAGGAAAGCTTGGTCTTTGGAGTTAGACAACTTTTATTAATCATGGTAAACCTGTTGAATAAGTGGCTTTAGTTGCTTCCTTGGTGACCTAGAATGGGTTCTTTCTTTCTTTTCCTTTCCCTGTCTCTGTCTCTCTCTCCCCCCTTTCTTTCCCTCCTCCTCTGGTGCTGCTATTGGCAGAACCTGTGGCCATGTGTATGATAGTCCAGTGCTTGACTTCTGAACTGTTTCCCCATTCTGTCTATAGTTAGCTTTAAGGCTGGTCTAGTGGTTAGAATGAAACATGTATGGACATGTGTGTATACATGTATATTAATTCCTTACTTTAGAAACAACAAATGGTAACTCATAATTATTGAGGATCTAGCCAGGCATGGTGTTGCACGCTTTTATTTATTTATTTTTAAAGATTTATTTATTATATATAAGCACACTGTAGCTGTCTTCAGACACACCAGAAGAGGACATCCGATCCCATTACAGATGGTTGTGAGCCACCATGTGGTTGCTGGGAATTGAACTAAGGGACCTCTGGAAGAGCAGTCAGTGCTCTTAACTGCTGAGCCATCCCTCCAGCTTGGTACATGCTTTTAATCCCAGGACTTGGGAGGCAGAGACAGGTAGATGCAGACATAGGTGGATCTCTATGAGTTCAAGGTGAGGCTATGTCTACATGGTGAGTTTCAAGACAGCCAGAGATACATAAGGAGACCTTGCCTTTAAAAAAAAAGGATCTAGCCATACTGGACTCAGAACCTTGTGAAAGGTTGGGTTTGGATGCTCCCAGTGCTCTGGCTACATGCCCAGACCTCGAGTGTACTGAGGCTAGAAAACAGCAGTGGTCTCTTGTTCCAGCTAGTGTGGCTAAGACGCAGAGACAAGGTCGTCGCCGACATGCTGTGCTAAGAGAGTATTGAAGTTAATTCGCAAAGCATAATTCTTCTCTTTCTGCTTATGTTGGTTTATCCTTTTGAGTCCTGGACTCATAGCATAGGGGATAGTTCAATAGTTTTACCAATAACAATGATTTCCACAAAGCCGACCCAACTCCATATAGTTCTCTAATATTAGTTGCTGCACAAGTGTTGTTTAGACTGGGGATATTTGCAAATCTTCATACATTTACACATTAAAAAGATACCTTCCGTAATGTGTATAAAAACACCATAACGAAACCCATCACTCCGTAAGTAATTAATAATTAATAAAACTTTAAAATGTTATCTATATTCTAGTGAACTTATTATTATAAATAAGATTATCCTAACTAGCCCTGCCCCGTGCCTCCGGGCTCCTTTCACTGAGTTCGTCACTCCTAGCGGAAGTGCCGCCAGCATGTCCGATAAACTGCCTTACAGAGTCTCGGACTTCGGACTGGCTGCCTGGGAACAAAAGGCCCTGGAGGTAGCTGAGAATGAGATGCCAGGTTTGATGTGCATGCGGGAGATGAACTCAGTCTCCAAGCCACTGAAGGGCGCTCACATTGCCAGCTGCCTGCACGTGACTGTGGAGACTGCTGTCCTCATTGAGACTCTCGTGGCCCTGGGTGCTGAGGTGCGGTGCTCCAGCTGCAACATCTTCTCCACTCAGGACCATGCAGTGGCTGCCATTGCCAAGGCTGGTGTTCCAGTGTTTGCCTGAAAGGGCGAGACAGATCAGTAGTACTTGGGGTGCACTGTGCAGATGTTGCACTTTGAGGATGTTCAACATGATTCTGGATGATGGTGGTGACCTTACTAACCTCATTTACACCAAATACCCACAACTTCTGTCAGGCACCCGAGGTATCTCTGAGGAGACCATGAGTGGGGCCCACAACCTCTACAAGATGATGGCCAATGAGATACTGAAGGTGCCTGCCATCAATGTCAATGATTCTGTCGCCAAGAACAAGTTTGACAACCTCTATGGCTGCCGGGAGTCCCTCGTAGATGGCATCAAACAAGCCACAGATGTGATGGTCTCGGGTAAGGTGGCAGCGTTAGCAGGCTATGGTGATGTGGGCAAGGTTGTGCCCAGGCCCTGAGGGGTTTCGGCGCCCGAGTCATCATCGCTGAGACCATTACCCCATCAATGCACTGCAAACTTCCAAGGTAACCACCATGGGCGATGCCTGTAAGGAGGGCAACATCTTTGTCACCACCACAGGCTGTGTTGATATCGTCTTTGGCCTGCACTTTGAACAGATGAAGGATGATGCCATTGTCTGTGGCTCAATGAGAACGCTGTGCATATGGTGAACATCAAGTCCCAGGTGGGCCACTATTGGCTAAAGAGTAGACACTGTATCATCTTGCTGGCTGAAGGCCATCTGGTCAACCTGCCCTCCCCCGCAGCTTCATGATGAGCAACTCCTTCACAAGCCAGGTGGTGGCACAGATTGAGCTGTGGACCCACCCAGATAAATATCCGGTTGGGGTTCACTCCCCAAGAAGCTGGATGAGGCAGTGGCTGAAGCTCACCTGGGCAAGCAGAATGTGAAGCTGACCAAGTTAACTGAGAAGCAGGCCCAGTACCTGGGCATGCCCGTTAACAGTCCCTTCAAGCCTGAACACTACCGTTACTGAGACTACCCTTCACCTTCCAGCTGCCATCCATGTTCTGGGCCCCACCTCTCATTCCCAAGAGCAAATGTTACCAACTTTGCAGTTGCTTCGCCAGTATTCCACCCCTCTCCTGGCCCTCACCCCAACTGTGGCTACTCTTTCTGTGTTTGGCTTCTGCTGTACCCCTCATACTGTTCCCTGTGTGGCAGGGGGAACAGAGAGGTACCCGGGAGGCATCCGCAGGGGACGTGAGCTCAAGTCTTGGAAGTCCCGAGGCTGGATGTTACTGGTGGTCACAAACCCATGCACCTTACTATCCAGACTCTCACTTGGTCTTTAGATCTGTGTGCTTGGTTTACAGACCCGATGGTTTCTCAGCCCAGGACCTGAGAAGGAGCTCTACCACAGGGTAGGAAGGACCAGAGTTTGAAGGTTCCTGAGAGTTTGGCCTTTTTACTGTTGGGACGTCTCTTAAACCTCCTAATACTGAGTTGGTACTTTTGGCTCCTATTTCACAAGGGTTAGGACAGATTAACCAAGAAAGGACAGATGACAGAGACTGAAAGGGGCTAGAAAAACAAATAGGAAAAGGCCTGTCACTGCTGTATAACTGATGGTTCCTATCACAAACCTGGGTCACAAACAGATCAATCTGTTCTATAATGTTTATATATTGTTTAGAATGTTAACACAGGTAGGTGGATAAAATACAGTTTCTAGTGCCTAAAGAATTTTGGCCCTTTATTAAATTTTGAGTGTATGGGAAAAAAAGATGATCCTAACTATATATTTGGCTTTCTTAAAAAAATCAATTGCTTTTATATTCTCATAAAAACCCATTGTGATATCTTAACTTTATCTTGGGCCTGTGAACTGAAGCTCAGGGGTCCTTGCCTTGCCCTTGGCAGGGTATGAAGTGGCAGGGCTCAATTTTCTAGGGCTGTAAAATGAAACAAAAGGTATACCGATTTTTAACTATAATCTTAGAAGCAGCTATAAGAATGCTGACTTCAGCTTTCTCGTGTATAACGGAGATGTTCCTTCTTCTTATGGCTGACTGACAGGATTAATATGATAAAGTTGACAGACCACTGAGCAAAGCCCACTACACCAATGGGTCTGAGTGTCCTTATGATCATAAGTGCATAGCATCCAATTTTTCCACAGAGACTCTCAAGGGCAGGAATGTAGCTCAGTGAGCAGAGTGACTGCTTAGTGGGCATGCAGTGAGATGCTGCCTCATAGCAACAGGCTCAGAGTGATGAGGATGCTCAGTGAGGTCCCGCCTCATAGCAACAGGCTCAGAGTGATGAGGATGCTCAGTGAGGTCCCGCCTCATAGCAACAGGCTCAGAGTGATGAGGATGCTCAGTGAGGTCCCGCCTCATAGCAACAGGCTCAGAGTGATGAGGATACTTGGTGTCATTTTCTGGCCTCTGTATGTGCACACACTCTCTCACACAGACACATACAAACACAAATAAATACATACATATTTAAATATTTATGAATGTAAACAAATGTTTAAAACCAAATACAAACAATTTAAGTGGTCAATAACTTTAATCTTCCTAAAAAGAGAAGTCAGAGTGGTACCTTCCATATTTATGAATACACGGAGTCCCCGTCCCCAACAGAAATTGTAATTCTTTTTTTTTCTTTTACTTTTCTAATACTTTTAAAATCCTGTCACATAGTAAATGCTCAAGAAACAATGAAGTATCAAGAAAGAATATTCTTGGAAGTGGTAAACTAGAGCATACAGCGTAGGCTATCACAGAGCTCAGAGACAGGCGTGACCATGGTATGGTGGAACGCGCACAAGGTTGGAGGTCAGTAACTCTTGCATTCTGATCTTGTCATTTTATGTGTATGTGACACTAAGCTAGCAAGAGACTCTTGCAATGTCGTCACAGAGCATGGTCGTGAAGTCGAGTTCAGTAGACTAGGCTCTTTCTGCTTTGTGTTCAAGACGGGTTTTTATGCATTCTAGACCAGTCCCAACTCATTATTTACCCACGAGTGATCTTAAACTTCTCATTCTCTTCTTGCTTCCCCCTCTTCCCCAGTGCTGAGATTTATAATCAGTGCTACCATGTCCAATATAATAGATGGTCAAGTTCAAAGCCAGAACGCCCTGAACCTGGGAACCTTCTTCTCAGCTAGGATAAGAGCTAGCAGGTTCCAGAGATCATCTTGTTTAGGATCCCTTGGAGCTGAGGTTACGGGCATGTGCCAGACACAAAGGTTGAGATCTGACATCCAGTCCCCATGATTGATCAGCACAGGGTCTTCACCACCGAATCACTTCTCTAACACTTGTGGTCTTTTTTTTTTAAATGTATATTCATGTATTCCATTAGTAAGTGTGATTATCCTGTACTTTCAAAGAACTGCCTACTTTGAGGAAGCTATATAATTGGCAATACCTTGAGGAGTTGAACATTTTGTAGGGTGCATACTATAGAACGTTCCATCATTTCCCAATAGAGGGGTGTGGAAAACACAGTAAAATTCAAGGATTCTTAAGGCATGATATCCCTTTGGATTAAGTCACTCCTGGATTTTCTACCGTCCTCAGTTCTTCCGGCTCGATTCCACAGGACCGGAGCAACGATGGAAGGTTTATGCTCGCATTTCAGCTATTCTTTCTTTGAAGCACATCAAGGGAGTGCCGTGAAACAGCAGCCCTCATAGACATAATGCGGCTGCAAGATCAGAGAGCCAAGCCTGGGTCCTGTGTCCCTTTGGTCACCAACAAGAATTTCCATTAATTCCCTGAGTGCCCAGGAGGGTCAATGAACAAAGATCATTGATGACATCAGGACGCTGGTGCATTTTGTGCTGGGGCTTTGTGCGTCCTGTCCCAAAGGAGACCCTTAGACATAACGCATGAACACCCCAGCTAATGATCTAAGTGTAGTTTTGCTATCCTTAATGCTCTTAAACATATTTTCCTAGTGGAGATTTTTATCAAAACAAGCACCGAAGCACTTAGCACTGTTTCCCATATTCCATTTGTTTGAGTAAAATACAGATAGCACGAAAGCAGGCATCTTGAGCTAATACCACCGGATGACGTCAATAGAGTACTTAGCGAGAACTTGATACACTCTCCATAAAGCCTTTTAGTTGTCTTCCACAGACTCTGGAGCAGACAAATCAATTTTCAAATTATATGAAAAAAAGTCACTCAAAGTGGGATTTTCAGAACTTTCATTTATTACTGACAATCGGTGTTAACACTCCCCACAAAGTTTACGATCTGTTAGGAATAGAGTGCTCTCTCCCTCTCTGGAGAGAGGTAGAAGACTGTGGCTGTCGACTCTCTGGAGTTACAGAGCTAGTTTTCCCCGCTCTCGCAAGGTCCCAGATTTCTGTGATGCTCATGTCAGCAGTCAGCTCCCAGGCGCTGACACATCTGTATCATCTCTGGCAAAGCACACATCAACGCAGACTCCGAAGGAACCTTTCTAACGCCCAGACACCTCGGTTCCCTAGCTTGCTTACTTTGACATTCTAGCCACGGTCCTGCAAAGCCTGTCCCTAAACCGATGAGCTTGTTCACTCTCCTGAGCCATTTATAATCTCCAAAATCAAGATATAAACAAAAGCAGCTTCTGAGGGCCAGCGAGATGGCTCAGCTTGGATTGTCTCCAAGCCTGGCAATTCAAGTTCCAACTCTGGAACCCACAAGGTAGAGGTGAGAACCGACTTCACAAGCTGTCCTGTGGTCTCTGCACTTATCAAGGCACATATGCCCACCCGCATGAATGAATGAATGAATGAATGAATGAAGAAACTGTTAATAAGAAAAAATAAGTAATATCCTTGGCTGAAGGTAATTTGAGAAAAACCATTCAACTCCGAGAGCATATATAAAAGAGAAAGTGTTCAAACTGTCCGTGGTTCAGTGACTGCACACGGGACCCTCGCAGCCTTGCAAATGTGTTGCATTAGTGAATCAAACTCATTTTGTTTCAGAAAGCTCCACAAAGGAAGTATTTGTTCTCAGTGTCTCATCACCCATCATCCGTCACCCCACTGTCTGTCTCACTTGCAAGCCTCTCTGTCCAACCTCCTCCAGGAGAAAGGAACCCACCCTGGAGTGCCTGGATGGATTAGCAGTCTGGCTGGACCCAGAACACAGCTCATTTAACTCATTGAATTTATGTCCTTTGGCTCTTCAGAGTGCTGTTCCTGTGTTTCAGGCCATGAAGGAGGAGCTGCAATTCAATGTCAAATTTTGTCTGTTTGTTTGTTTTACTGGTTATGATGTAGGTTGTGGATTGCTGTAGGTTTTGTTGAGAGCAAAGCCATTTATTCTCTAGCGGCCCATGCTCAATTGTGAACACAAATTTCTGCTACATTGAGCCTGTTGTTTAGGCCTTTTCTTTGTTAAAGCGAGTCAGAAGTCCAAGAGATATTGGGAAAAAAGCGCAAACCATTTTCAGCAGAACTAAACACGGAGAGGAGTAGAGGCAAGGAGCAGAGGCTTAAAACTTTGCAGTGCATCGAGAGCTCTCACTGAGGGAAAGATAATGGAAGTCTTGATGCAGGGACAGCTTTTCTCCAAGTGGAGAAAGGTATGCTTCTGAGGTTGTACTTACAACTTCTCAGACGTAGAGAAAGGGGGTTCAAGAGCTTTTGACCAAGACTCTCAGAGTCTCCCAAGTTTTCAGTTATTTCTGGGTTCACTAATCCAAGGCACTTCTTTGTTCAGCCTTGGTCTTGTGGTCATGGTCACTCATGCTCCAAGCACAGCCTCTCCCTTGTCTGTCAGACTGCTCTTCACCCAGAACAGACTACTTCTTCACTCCTGAGAGAGAAAGCACAGTGTAACTTACTAACCACACCCAGATGTGCAAGTAAGACTGCACATACAAGTCAGACTGCATTACAGGGGAAAGCTCTTTCTCAGCCACACCTCTGGTTCACACTAGAAATAGATTAACACGGAAAGCTGTGTGTGCACTATCCAAAGACTGCCGAGCGAGTCTTCTTTGACTTACAGTGAGCCTATAGTGCTCTTCCCAAGTTCTCAGACCTGACACTGAGGAAATGGCTGATTTTATAAACGCACATCTAAGCAAAACTAAAACTCTGTTTCCAAAATCCCTATATGGCCTTCGCTCTTGGTCTCGGGGATAATCCTCCCCGTTTCTGGCTTTATTGTGTGCATATGCGCATTGCCCACATCCACCATTTCTGTCTTTCTTTATTCAATGTTAATGGTTTGGACCTTTGCCCCTGTTAATTTTGTCTTTCCACCTCTCTCCTTGTCCATAATAAGAATTTGTACTGGCTGGTTTCATGGTCAACTTGATGCAAGATAAAGTCATCTGAGAGGAGGGAACCTCAGTTAACAAGACTGGGTTGTAGGCAAGCCTGTATAGCACATTTTCTTAATTAGTTATTGCTGTGGGAGGGACCAGTCCACAGCTGGTGATGCCACCCCTGAGCTGGTGGTCCTGGGTGCTCTAAGAGAGCAGGCTGAGCCAGCCAGAGTGAGATGGCTAATAAGCAGTACTCCTCCGTTGTCTCCACATCAGCCCCTGCCTCCAGGTTTCTGCCCAGTTCCTGTCCTGACTTGCTGTGAGTCACTGTGTTTCACTACAGCAGTAGTAACACTAACTCAAGGAGAATTTAAATGGACGGGATAATCTCTCTCCAGCAAACAGTTTGGATAATGTGATTTTAAAAAGAACCTGGCTTTCTAATATCTCAAGATACCGTATCTTGTATTTTTACACATTATCAACATGGTTAGATGCTTTTCAGGGATGCAAGTGCTACTAAAATTCCCTTCTCTCAGGAAACAAAGGAATTGAAGCAATGACCTCTGTGGGGTTTCTCTAGCACTATAAATGTGCACACATGGATGACCTTTTCTTTCCTTGGACAAGGGGAGGCCAGATGGAAGCCTGTCTTGCCACAGTGTGCATTTTCTTAGTCAGTGGTTGAACATCTGCTTGGGGTCTCTGAGAACAATGCACCACAATTCCCAGAGCACCCTCTTTTAGCTAGGAGCAGCAAAACGTCTCCCTAGCAGGTATCCCAGCTCAGGTCTCGGCATTAGTTTAGGATTCCCTTCATGTCTTAGAGCAATCTATCAGCTAATTTCTTCTGCATTTTCTTTTGGAAGCTGGGAAGTGTATTTAGGGGTGATGGAGAGAGTATGTGTATTCCTCTCAAGTGTCATGAATGAATGGAAATTCAATACCTAATCATAGTATTAATTTGCTATATGTCAATATGCAAATTTAAAAGCTGAGAAGTACTTTTATTTATTTCATGGAGGGAGAGGCCAACTATTTTTCTTTTATTCTGTTCTGTTTCAAAACAGTTGAGTGTTTATGGAAAGGTTGAGCAGGCAGGAAGAGTATTTTCGAGTGCTGGTTAGTTTTTGTCACTTGACATAAACTATAGTCACCTAGGAGGAGGGGACCAGCAACTGAGGAATGGCTTTCATCAGACTGGCTTGTGGGCATGTTAGAGGGGCCTTGTCTTGATCGATCATTGTGTAGGAGGGTCCAGTCCACTGTGAGCGGTGTCACCCTTACACAGGTGGTTCCAGATTGTATAGAAAGCTGGCTGAGTAGGAGGGGAAGCAAGCTGGAAAGCAAGCCAGGAAACAGCCTTCCTCTCTTGTCTCTGCTTCAGTTCTCCGGACTTCCCTGATGATGGACCCTGATCTGGAAGCATAAGCCAAATAAACCCTTTTCTCCCCAAGTTGCTGTTGGTCAGTGTCGAATCATAACAACAGAGAAACAAACTTGAGCATCTATCATTACCTCTTCTGTCAGTTGCTTCAATCAATAACGTCTCACATTAATCTGGTACATATATTATAGCTGGTATACACTATTATTAATTATATTTATTAGTTTTATTGGGATGATTAAGGTGCCTAGTTAATTGAGGTTATTATTTTTAAAATTTTTTTTAAAAAATACTTGTTACTATGTAGGTATGTGTACATGATTTGTGGTGCACATGCCATGACCCTAGTCTTCTCGCTAGCCTCCTTTTTTTTTTTTTTTTTGGTTCTTTTTTTCGGAGCTGGGGACCGAACCCAGGGCCTTGCGCTTCCTAGGTAAGCGCTCTACCACTGAGCTAAATCCCCAGCCCCACTAGCCTCCATTTTTATGTGGGTTCTGAGGATAAAACTCAGGTTGTCAAGCTTACCTGTCCCTGGGGGTTGATCCAAAAGTCTCTCTCTTCTGTCCGGATGCTTCGGTGCTATTTTCTCAGCATCTTCTGTGTTGGGACAGTGTACTTCTTTCCCTAGCTTCAGTGACTTCAACAGTTTGAGGAGGGCTGAGGCGCTGAGGTCATTACGGGATACCCGCTGCTGGAATCTGTGGAGTGCATTTTCTTCTCATATAATTAGACTGCACTATGCTTTGGGGAAAATGATCCCAGAGTAAAGAGCCATGTCCATCACGTCTCATTAGAGATAACTTCACTGATCTGACTCATCCCTGTGGACGGGAGCCTGGCTGTTTGGCTGACATACTGTCTGTGAGGGTTTTCCAGTGGACTCAACCATTCTGAAACTGTTATTGACTATTCTTCCAAACAAAGATGCTAGATTCCAGAGGTAGAAGTTAATTTGGAAATTTATGCATAAATCATCTTGATAATAAGGAAGATGAAGGAAGTACTACTGTCTCATCCCGTTTTCTGGATGAAGAACACAGGCCTCCATTAGTCAAGCTCCTGACTCCCCTCCCACTACTCTCCAAGGAGGTCAGCTTCCCTGGTCACAGTCAGCACAGCAGGAAGCTGAAGGGGAGGTGACATTTTCCTATGGGATGTGTCAGCTCCATGAGGGATTGGCTGCCCTGTGGACACTGACCTAGGTCTGTCAGTTCAAATATTTCATTCTGGGCTGAGATATCTGATGTAGCACGATGGATGGGCATTTTCAGCCTTTCTAATGCCTTGCTCAGAAAGGAAAAGGCGTTTCCTAACTCCTGTTGGCCTCTTTCTAGTTAGACTCAACCCAGGCTCATGAGGCTGTGAAGCGTGGCCAGTGGGCACAGTGTCATTATTTTTATTTAAAACAAAGGAACAACCCTAGGATGTGCACAGTGGTGGGATGCTGGCATAGGGCATGCAAAAGCCTGGGCTCTTTCTCTAGCAATGCAAACCCAAACCAAAACAACCAAAATGAGTGAAAGAACATGGAAAAGTACATTTTTAAAGAACGGGGGCAGGGGGATAGCTCAGGGGTTAAAGCACTTGACAGCACTGTGGTCTTTGGTGTTCTGTCTCCGTAAAACTGTCCCAGTAAAACAGTCCTACACAAACACTACCCACCACACCTCCACACCTTTTCTCTCTCACTGTTTTTTAATGGCCTCTCTTCCTCTGCTCTTCTCCTGGGAGTTGGGAGTATCCTATCTTTGATTCCTCTGACAAATCTTTCTCTTATTTATTACTTTGTCTGCCTCTCAATTTCAATTAGACATCACTCTTAAACATGGTTGCTTCCTTTTATAAACCAACCTTACCTTCATTTTTATGGATTAAAGGTATGTGCTAAGTGTGTGTCTGTAGTCCAGCCAGATCATACTGTAATCCAGGGCGAGTCTGCATTCTGGCTGGATTATATCTATGGATGTTGATCCCTTGCCAGAACAGTTATGTTGTTGGAATAAAATTCCTCTACATATTGTTATTAATAACTATACTTTTATTGAGTTGTGAAATTTCTATCTATTCTGAAACACAAAGAAAACCTATACGTTATTAATACCGTATGCCTTTTTGATGGGAATCAAGGAAGGGAGAGAGCTAAGATGTTGCTTTTATCTCCTGTGGTCCCTAAAAGTCATCTAAATGTTCATCCATTTGGTCAGATATGAGGTGGTTGTTGACCCCGGGGTCATGAACCTACTAGGTAAGCACTTACCCACTGAGTTACATCCTTAGCTCTTAGATGTGGTTTTTAACAGTTGTGGCTGGACTACCATAAGGTGTGAGTGGAAGCCAGGGAAAGAGGGTCAGCAACTGTGCCTGTTGTTACTATTTGGATTTCTGCTAAGAGTAATGGGGATGGGGAAAGCTAGATTAAAATAGTGATTCTTCATTTTTCAGTGGGAGGTGGGCTCATTTGTTTTTTTTTTCTAAGTTTTTTTATTGCTGTTGTTTGTTTTGTTTTGCTAAGGGTGAGAGGAGATACTGAGAAAACTGATGCTGATAGCGAAAGGGTTTGTCTAGTTAATATTTCGTCGGTGGCAAGCGGTTTTCAGTGTCTCATCTTGGCCAAATTCATAGCAAAACCTCTGGTGAGGAAGAATGAAAAGGAAGAGGCACGAAATAGTTTACTATGGAATCCTAATTCCCAGTGAGAGGCTGGGAGAATGGAGCTGAATAGTGAATCTGAAAGAGGTGAAGGAAGCTTTTTAAGTGGAGCTAAATGGAAGCCATCATTAACAGGGAGAGAGCTACAGCCTCACCGCAGAGAGGGAAGCGGTCAACTGCTGAGTCTCTCTTCTCCCTCAGAGAAGAGGGAACCTGCATGAAAGGCCAGGACCGAGTTTTTCAGTTGCAGAAGGAATAATGCTCATTCTGTCAGTGGCAACGGAGTCTTCAAAGGCTCCACAGAGTGGCTCAATGGAGCCAAAGGCAAGAGTTTCGGGCAGTGGCTCTGTGTCTTTGTCAGTCTCTGGAAACTGGGGCTAAAATTAAAAGTAGTTCAAGAGCTCTAAATGTCAGACGGAATGCTTTGCTCAGCACACAGCATACAGTGCTGACTTTCCTCTTGTGCTCTGGGCTATTGTGTGAGATGTTGGATCCAGCCCCGTTAGCACTTCACTGATATAAGAGTCCAGAGAACAACTTGGTCCACAATTACTGTTCTGCCATGTGACGTCATTAACCCTATGCCTGGGACTTTAATTAAGCAAGTTTTTTTTTTTTTTTTTTTGTGAACTTGTTTTATTCCTCTGTCGTTACCTCCCCCTCCCGTGGAAAGTTCTTGTGAATGCCTAAGTATTAGATTTCCTAAATTGGTACTAGAACACACAGAGGGTTATTGACCACACATGAAGTGAACTATGGAAAGATTTTGTAGAAAAAAACATTAGAATAGCCATCTGAGATTCATGGTCACACACACAATTCCAGGAAATTCATTAACAGTGGTTGTGATCGAAGTCTCTGAATACTTGTTTGTAATTTTGATGACTCCTAGTGAGGCTTTGTGAATATGGTCATTACATCTGTTGAGATAGTGATCTTAATTTAGATAAAACAGACCAAGAAAGAGAAGTGGTGGGCATGCTTGTTGGTGCTCAGAGAGAAGCCACGGAGACTGGAGAGTGACCAGGCCTTGACTCCATGACAGCTTTTGATGGTCTTTATGGAAGTGAATAGGACAAAGAATTGGGAAAGTGCTTTGTGGAATGTTCCAGAATTTCATTGGATGGCTCATTAAGACATGGAGCACTGGATTCAATTTGAGAATTTCTAATTCAAGAGGTGGAGCTGGGCCAAGAACTCGCACGTCTAAGTTCCTAGGTGATATTGCTGCTAATCTTGCAGGCTCAGAGACCCTTGGAATAAGAATTATTCTCATGATTCATTATGAAGAACAATCATCGTGGATAGCCCAGAAAATCTCCAAGGACAGCATATGATGGGACTTAAGAAACAGCGATCTAAATTTTTTAAAATTTTTATTTTTGAGATTATAATATAATTACATGGTTTTTCCTTCCTTTTCCTCTCTCTAAACCCTCCCATCTTGGTTTCTTTAAAATTCATGACCCCTTTCCATGAATTGTTATTACATGCATATACGCATATATATATGTATTCCTAAATGTACCCTGCTTAGCCGTGTAAAGTTGCTTGGATATATGTTTTCAGGGCTGATCATATGGTACTGGATAATTAATTAGTTGGCATTTTCCCCACTCTCAGCATTCCTTAGTTGCCTGTGTTTCTCTATGTAGTTTCTTTATTTTAAGGGCCTCATGGGCTCTCGTCCACTTTGGCATGTTTACTAGAAAGCCCTGTGGTGATTCTAGTACTTCAGGTTCCAGAACACTGATCCGAAGACTAAGTCACAGGCACTTCTTCATCTCGTTGGATTTTTGACTTCTTCATTTTTTCATAGTTATCATGGTAGGGTTCTAACCTTCTGGTTTTTTGTTTGTTTTTTTGTTTTTGTTTTTGTTTTTAGATTTATTTATTTATTTATAAGTACATTGTAGCTGTCTTCAGACACACCAGAAGACAGCATCAGATTCCATTATAGATGGTTGTGAGCCACCATGTGGTTGCTGGGATTTGAACTCAGGACCTCTGGAAGAGCAGTTGGTGCTCTTAACCACTGAGCCATCTCTCCAGCCTTCTAACATTCTTTAAAAATAAGTGAGAATCAAGTGGAAATATTATAATAATTTAATGGTTTAATCATAATTATACCATAGGCTAAATTACATCTCATGTAATGTGATGTACTCTGATATAATATGATGAATAGTTAGCAGAATCTGAGATCACCTGCTCTCAAGTAAACCAAATCCTTTTAAAGGAGACAGTAAAATACAATGGGGAAAAGAACAGACTTGAGATTGATAGATTCTGACTTTCCTACTTAGACTGTTTGGGCAAGTTGTGATGATTGTTTTTTGTTTTTTGTTTTTTTTTCTTGTGAAAAAAATAGCAATTCTTGAGGCATATTGGAAAGATTATATATAATAGGTATCAGATGTATATTATAGTTTCTGATGTATTGTAAATAAATGGCAGTCATTAAAAAAAAGAAGAGGAGTGTAAAGTGAATAGGTTCAAATACATTGTATGCATGTATGAAGTTCTCAAAGAATTTATAAAACCATTGTTTTAGTCACTTTCATATTGCTGTGATAAAATACCATTACCAAGGCAACTTGTAAAAATAACATTTAATCGGGCCTATGGTTTTAAAGGCCCGATTAAATGAAGCAGAGAGCAGGCACACTGGGAATAGTATCGGTCTTTTGAAACCTCAAAGCCATCCTCAGTGTTACACCTCTTAAACAACGTCATACTTCCTAATCCTTTCCAAACAGTTCCTCTAACTGGGAACCACAATTCAAAGACGTACACCTATGGGGCCAATCTCATCCAAGCCATCACAAATATTATGGTAAAGGATGCAATGGTGACCACATGTGTCTCTCTTTTCTTAGTTTATCCCACCGGCTATCAGGTGAAGACGGCTGTCCAACTTCAGTCTCCTCAGCTAGTAATTTCAGCACAAGCTTTTGAATGGATTTAGATTGAGTCTAAAAGTAAACATCATTGCTTGAGAGTCTTTCATGTAAGATTTATGAGTTCTTCTGAAGATAATACATTAAAGAAAATTTAAAACAAACTTTTTGATGTCGTGCAGTGGGAAGTATTTATTTGCTGTGATTAAATGGGAATGAATAAATTTCTGGAGTGCTAATGAGATATTTGAAAAAAATGAGTTGTGTTTGTATATTGGCTTGACCTATCTCTTCAAGAATGATAAAAACCAGTTCTAAATATATATGTTGTTTTAAAGATGATAATTATATGAATGTATGATTTCTTGTCAAGCTTGATAACTCCAAGGAGTATCTTCATACACCCCTCCACCCCCTTTCCCCTTACTGAAGAAGAACAGATAGACACATTCAGGATTGCTGAAGAAACTTCAATGAACACACGAGTCAGCCAAATTATAGAAACCCATAAGGTGTGTCCTCCGTTACCATAGGATAGCTATCACCTCTCCTAGGCAAGACATGGAGGACCACAGTAAAGGGAAGTGTGCTACTGGAGAATGGATGGGGGAGGGGGATGGTGATCAGATAGAAGCTGTGGTGAGAGCTGTTGCTATTGTCATGGTCATGTTAGAGCAGAAGGGAACAGATGAATGAATATCTTCTTGTCCCTCCTCTTCCATCTAGGATTATGCTGTCTAGTCATCCCACTGGAGAAACCCAATGGAGTCCAGTGGGTAGGGAACTCGTGTGATAATGTTTGTAGGGGTGCCATCACAGTACGAAAAACGGGTCAGACGAGGAAAAGTCCACAGATGTGAAGGTTGTGTGTTTGGGTGGGAACCAGGATGCAAGCAATATGTGCTATGATTTCTCTTGTCAGAAAGAAGTTGTTTTGAGATGAATCAAGAGCACAGAAAAATAAAAATAGGATTAGCTGTCTGCTTGTATAGAAAGATCTTATGTCTGGGTGTACGATGAATGAAATTATGTTGGAAAGATGTTCAGATGCATGGTTTCCAGAGGCAGTTTTAAGATAATAGATGTGGTAGGTTGAATAGCTTGGCCTAGAGAGTGGCCCTTATTAGGAGGTGTGGTCTTGTTGGAGTAGGTGTGGTTTTGTTGAAGGAAGTATGTCATTGTGGGTGTGGCTTTCAGACCCTCATCCTACCTGCCGGGAAGTCAGTCTGCTCCTGGCTTCCTTCGGATGAAATGAAGAATGCTCAGCTCCTCCTGTGCCTTGTCTGCCTGGAATTTGCCATGCCCCACCTTGATGATAATGGACTGAACCTCTGAACCTGTAAGCCATGTTGTCCTTTGTAAGAGTTGCCTTGGACATGGTATCTGTTCACAGCAGTAAAACCCCTAACCAAGACAGATATTGTTCACTAGATCTAAAAGTGAATGGAAAGAGTCTTTTCTAGCCACATTGAATGACAAGAAAATCTTAACGTGAAAGGCTGAATCTTACTGGGGAAAAGGGATGGAGACCAGAGACAAGAAGTAACCATGAGAGAACACTGGCTTAGAATTGTAGAAGCGGCTGTCGTCTGGGCCTGCGTTCTCAGTGTGGTAGAAGCTGAGTCGCCCCCCATCAATGAGATGTGTGCCATTCCACATGGCCATTGTGAGATTAAAGTAGTTGATGTATGTAAAAGGCTTTGGATTGGGTCTAGACACAGCCTGTTGTCAATCAATCTAACAATCTTGTAATAAATAACTGAAGCCAAATTTATGCCAGGCATGTCTGTAATATTAACATCTGTAATTCTTTAAGTAGACTCATCTCAGGGAGACATTGGAGGCTCTGAACTCAGCAATTTGTACAAGGCCCACAGTTAGCAAGAGGCCATGCCAGTCCTGAAGCCAGGCCAATTATATCCCAATGCCAGCCTCTTCCTGGTAAACCTCAGCCCACAGTCTTTGTCCCTTTTCTCTCACAAGGCAACTGCTTTTGAAATCCCTTTCTCTGAAGTTAAATGATACTGTGTAGTGAGTTTTCTTGGAAATTCAGTCCAGGAAAAGCACTGAAGTTGATAAATACAAGCTCCTATAAAACATTTGAATATAATGGGCCATGCAGCACAATTTCCAAATGGATGCACACACTGAAACCCAAGCTTGCTTCTGTATTGTCCTCAGTGAGTCATCTGCACTCCTCACTGCTGTCAGCATCAGAACGATCCGGTTTGGTCCTTCTTCATATCCTAGTCTGCCCGCCTCATTATGAGAACTCACATAGAGGAATCCCACGAAGAATTTTTGCATTTTTAAAGATTGTTTTTTAAATTAATTACTCAATAAAATGACAAAATATAAAAGAATCTATGAACATTCTAAAGAAAATAAACCCAAAGTAAAGAGGCAGCGCCTAATGTATCGGTTTATGTAATCAGAATAATGAGAAAGTTTACTGGCAATTGAAGAGGAGTTAAATACTTAATAAGCTATAGAGCAGAGCCTCGGTATGGATTATAGATGATGTTTTGGAAAGCGGAAGATGAAGAGCCCAGTAAAAAAATGGGGTGGGTGGACATACACGCAGATAAAGCACCCATACATATAAAACAAAACTTCAAAAATTAAAAAAAGGAATAAGGGCATATATTTGGCCAGACAAAGGAACATACTTTAATCAGCATGTAAATCAGTGGTTCTCAACTTGTGGGTCACAACCCCCTGGGAGTTTCAAATAATCCTTTCACAGGGGCCACCAAAGACTTTGTAAAAGACAGACATTTACATTATAATTCCTAAGAGTAGCAAAGTTACAGCTCAGTGTAGCAATGGAAGTAATTGTATGGTCGGGGAGGGGAGAGTCTGTGCAACACGTGGAACCATATTAATTTGCATCGGGAAGGTTGAGACGCTGATCTAAATGATCACTAGGAAGATAGTGGCTAAATAAATTCTTCAGTAGCGGCTTAGTATACAGATTTACGTCCATTAAAATGGGATGCATGTGGTGGAGGAGATGCTCAGTAAGTAAGGGCGTTTGCTCTGTAAGCGTGTGGACCTGGCGTGAGAATCCTTAGCGTTCAGTATAGCCAGATGTGGCTGTCGGTGCTTGAAGCTCAGAACTGGGTGACGGTTCGTGATTCCTTGTGCTCCAGGGCATGGCCTCCAAACCATGCACACATTTGCAGCACTAAGTGGATTATCAAGAATAAAATAAAATAAAACGAAAAAGGAAAGGCGTGAAGTTAAAGAGGGGAGGTGTCGGATGATTTAAGGGAGACTGAGAGGGGGCAAGTGGGATGGGTGGTATATCTGATCATATTCCATTGTGTATACGTGTGGGATTCTCAAGGAATGAAAAGCTCGAGGGATAAGGTAGTTTACCCGAGGCTCCCGGGCAGCAAGCCTCTCCGAAGTGGAGACTTATCTCAAGGCACTAAGACAAGAGAAGAGTAGGGGAAGGTACCTAGTGTTCTACTCTGGCCACCGCATGAGCCTGCAAGGGCGTGTGCACACACATATATGTACACACGCCTTTATGTGCACACACATTTATGTGCATGCACCACCCATATGTACCATATGCCACGCAATACACACATGCAAATAACAATGTGACATGGAGGTATGTGGAGTATGGGATGGTGTTGACAGCCTGCTGTGTGTAGGATTGTGTGCTGTGTACATAAATGAACACGGAACGAGCATGAGCGAGAGAAAGCAGTGTTGGATTTCATAGTGGACTAAGAGACGTTAATTGCTCTAAAATTCACTTTTTTGGGTGTTTCAATGATAGATTTTTTTGTGGTTTTTTTTTTTTTGTCTTGTTTTTTGTTTTTTTGTACTACACTCTAAAATGGGCCAGGAGCATGGCGGTAACAGAAGTGCCTACCTAATAGCTTCTATATAAGCTGTACTAATATAACTTTTGGTGTACAGAAGTCATCAAAATGTCAATCAAAGTACATAGCTCCATATTGCTTGCTACACTAAATTTGAACCAAGAAAACAATCTGTGCGAGTGAACACAAATATTCCACAGTTCGGAGTCCCCCAAACGTCCTCCTAATGATTTCCATGATATTGGAAATCCTTGTAAGATCTGACCCGTGCCTCCTGCACATTATATGCTGTTTTTATATTCTGCTTTGTCTGCTTTTCGAGCACTCAAAATAATGTTTTTGTTTTACTCTTTTGCATTAAAAAGCGTTGTGTCAGAGTGCACTACAAACTTACTTTTCGTTCAAATCTAACTGGTGTCAACTACATTACGATTACAAACACTTAATGCTTTCTGTCTCTCTCTTTTTCCCCTTTAGGTAAGTAACTGATCAGGGACATGAAGAGCTGCTATTTCAAATGACAACCATGTTGCAAAAGGTACTTTTGGTATTTTAATGCTATTTTGAAAAAATTTTATCAAAAACAGGGGGTAGAATGTAGCTGATTACTACTTTGCTTAAAAACCTTGCTTAAAAACTCGGATATGAAGGCATCGTAGCATTAACATTTTAAATTATGAAGAAAGTATAATGACCCTTTTCTCTGTGTCTAAGCAGTTATTAACAGTATGATTGTAGTATTGTGTGGGAATGGAAAGAGAAATCGTCTTCTCCTCAGGTTCATTTCTGGAAGAAGAATAATGGGGGAAGCCGTTTGACTGTAATAGGTAGAAGAGACATCCTGGGATTCATTCAGCTTCCAGTTTTGTTCTTAGAGTTTATTTTCTGGGGCCACACTATCCTCAGAAGTACTTATAATATTCCCTGATTTAAGCTTGCTGACAAGAGTATTTGATTCTGGGTAATTAAATTAGACTGCATCCATGTGCAGAATTTTCTGGGAAAAAGAAATACATCTGTAGGAATTGTTTTTTGATGAAGAATAATAGAAGAAATCAGGGAAATTATTATACAGAATTATATAGAGGAATAGCAGAGGGTATAGAATTATATAGAGGAATAGCAGAGGATGCAGAATTATATAGAGGAATAGCAGAGGGTACAGAACTACATAGAGGAATAGCAGAGGGTGCAGAATTATATAGAGGGATAGCAGAGGGTACAGAATTATATAGAGGAATAGCAGAGGGTACAGAATTATATAGAGGAATAGCAAAGGGTGCAGAACTATATAGAGGAATAGCAGAGGGTGCAGAATTATATAGAGGAATAGCAGAGGGTACAGAATTATATAGAGGAATAGCAGAGGGTGCAGAACTATATAGAGGAATAGCAGAGGGTACAGAATTATATAGAGGAATAACAGAGGGTGCAACTCCTTAGTGTGGTGCATCACACTTGATGTTTGGAATTTTGTTCATTTTTTTTAAAAAATAGTTCTTCTCTCTAGAATTAATCTCCAAAATATTATGGGAACCACCCCAATCTCATTACAGAGAACATATATTAGGCCAGCTGTGTGTGTGATGTCACAGCATTTTTTTTTACCTTACTATTAACTTTTTTTCATCTTTATTAAATTGGGTATTTCTTATTTACATTTCAAATGTTATTCCCTTTTCCGGTTTCAAGGCCAACATCCCCCTAGCCCCTCCCCCTCCCCTTCTCTATGGGTGTTCCCCTCCCCATCCTCCCCCCATTACCGCCCTCCCCCAACAATCACGTTCACTGGGGGTCCAGCCTTGGCAGGACCAAGGGCTTCCCCTTCCACTGGTGCTCTTACCAGGCTATTCATTGCTACCTATGAGGTTGGAGCCCAGGGTCAGTTCATGTATAGTCATTGGGTAGTGGCTTAGTCCCTGGAAGCTCTGGTTGGTTGGCATTGTTGTACATATGGGGTCTCAAGCCCCTTCAAGCTCTTCCAGTCCTTTCTCTGATTCCTTCAACGGGGGTCCTATTCTCAGTTCAGCGGATTGCTGCTTGCATTCACCTTTGTATTTGCTGTATTCTGGCTGTGTCTCTCAGGAGACATCTATATCCGGTTCCTGTCGGCCTGCACTTCTTTGCTTCATCCATCTTATCTAGTTTGGTGGCTGTATATGTATGGGCCACATGTGGGGCAGGCTCTGAATGGGTGTTCCTTCAGCCTCTGTTCTAAATTTTGCTTCCCTATCCCCTCCTAAGGGTATTCTTGTTCCCCTTTTAAAGAAGGAGAGAAGCATCCACATTTTGGTCATCCTTCTTGAGTTTCATGTGTTCTGACGTCACAGCATTTGTAACGGCGCAAAATACCACTGTGTTTTGGATGTCATGAGTCATGTGCTGTCCCGTCACACAGGATGACTAGCTAAGGACAGATGATTTGGAGATGTAGGGGAATACAGAAGAGGAGAAATGATCCGTTTTCTTATAGAAATATCATTTAAAAAAACTCCCAGTTTTGCTGAAAAATTTCCTTGTAAAACTTTGGGCAGGTGCCACTAGGGAGGTTTTATTTGAGGAGATGTTTAAAAAGTGTTTAGGAAACAACTTCACTCTAAAACATGTGGGCTCTTTGAATGACGAATATTTAACTAGAATAAATTCCTAGACTTTATGGGCATTGCTTTATTAACATCGTTCTCGAGAAGTTTATGATTGTTGCTTAATAAGAGAGCACTACTCCACCTGGGCTATTTTAAGGGCAGGTAGCTATTCACTCTGTCTTGTCTTATGATTAATATTATCTGCATAATCATGTAATGATACTGTTTGATCCACCTGAAGTGCCAGAGAGGTTTCCAGTGCGAATGGCAGGTTGGACCTGGAGAGCATCCCAGCTGGGCAGTGGAGAGATGTGTGGTAGATCTGGGAATGACTGTCTCATAACTGCCTGATAATTTTTTTTCATGACAAATTCTCGAGCAGAGAAACAGCTTTAGAAGGCCGACCTGCTGATTAGGGGGGCTTAATCCTTCCCCGCTATGATTCCCTCTCCAGAGAAGTCTCTCAGTTCTGGTTTGCTTCCTTACCTCAGTTTAGGGGCATGCCCCTGATTTTCACTTTAGAATCTCTGTTTAGCGGTGTGTGTAGTCTTAACTAGATATGCAGAAGTAGGTAGCAAAAGGAACCGAGAATAGTTTAAAAGGTTCTGTGTGAAACCGTATGGTCTAGATATAACATCTGTGGACTTTAGGTGTCTTGTTTTCAAGGCCTGTTCATCATGCAAGAACTAGAAGAAAATATCAAAGACTAAGTTTTCCTGGTACTAGGGAGTTAGTATATTCTGCATTGACATGGTCACTGATATACATATTTTCATTTGCATGACATAACCAACAAACTCATGTACAAGTAGAGATGCCTGTTTATATTTTTGCCTGCAAATTAGATATAATCCTTGGGCCATTTCCTGAAGCAATGGGACATTGACCTTTCATTCTACCCATTAATAATCTAATTGAAACTTAGGCACCTATGTTTTGCAAATTGTGCATTTTATATCATTATTTTTCTCCCGAAGTACATACACCATTGCTAACAATGACAGAATTAGATTTGTCTGTCTTGATTGATTTAAGTGTCTCTAACCAACACATCCAATTGGAGCTTTCTAGTTTCTCCACTCAATATAATTAGATGTGGCATCTCTAGGTCACTGCAATTGTATTTAAGTGCAGTTTTTGTGACTAGAGAAAATAATACTTTTGTTTTGTACTTTTTTCCTGCTGTTTGGGGTTAAAGACATTCACAGTCTTCATTAAAACCCATTCTTTTTTGTGAAAAAGAAAGGTAAATTGGTAAGGTAAAGGTTACTACTACTTTTTTTTAACAAGTGGGAAAAGAATAGGATCTTTTGAGAAAGGTGTTAATTCTAGGATGAGTTTTTGTGTGTTGGATCTGGGACCCCAACTCTTTGTTATCAGCCTGTGTTTTATGGAGAATTCGGGGAGAACAGGGACTGGCATGGGAACTCGGTCGGCAGAGTGGCTGTCTGTCGTGCATGCATGAAGACATCATCATCGCCACCACCAGCAGGACAACAACCAACAAAAGAAGATATCAGAGTCTGACAAAGGAAACAAGGTTTTGATGCGTTAATCAATTACTTTTCCCAAAGCAGAGGTCATTTCTGTGGCCCACATCTTTTTTAACTCCTGTCTGTTAGGTAGTCTGACAGGAACTAGTAATGAGTTCCTAGGTTGGTCTTACGGTCAAGCAAGGCACAATGGCGAGATTTGTGTCACTCGCCAACCAAATTCTTCACTGACTCTGCAAACAAATAGTCAAATATGCTAGTTTTTGGGGGGCACCTTAGAAGCACTCCCCCTACCCCCAGACATATACGAATCACAGCGGTCTCCGAGACCTGAGGTCACACACTTAGGGCAAAACATGGGAAGAAAGTGTGACCTAAACCTGATCAGAGGATGGAAAGCGGAAGTGCAGCTCTCACCAAGAGACCACACCCTCCTCGGCGGGCGAGCATCTTGGTTTTGCCTTTTCAGTTTGCTCCCACCAATGGTGTAACAAAAACATTAGCAAATGCTAACGGCTTCCAGCAGTTTTAAGCCCCTCAAATGATGGTGAGGGTTGCAAATCTTATAGAAAGGGCTCAGCTCAGGAAAGCTTTATCCAGCTCCACTTCACAGGGTGAACTCCAGTTCCCAAGAACATCTCTCATGTGAGACTCTAAAGGAGGGGATACTCATTGTGGTCAGGGGACAAGTGCATGTTTCAGGGGTCTGTGGGAGTCAGCAGAGGAAGAGTGGAATTTTGCAGACTGATAAAAAGGAACTTTAAATAATCTGACTTAGCTTTCTGGCAAGGATCCAGTACACATGGGATTCTCCAGCGAAATAGGTTGAACTTCCCATATTAGTAAATGCATACATTTCTGTCCAGTACATAGCCAAATACTGACGCTTGAGAGGGAACCAATTACCTTTTGTCTTCCTCACCTCGGGAAGGGAATAATGTATGACGGACAATATTCTCCTGAAAGATCTTAGAGGCAATGTTTGAAAGCTGCTTAAAGACAAACCTACTGTGCCTCCCTTTAAAGAGAGTTGTAAACACTGTTTGCACTCCTAAGATAATTTATCATAACTTACAGATACCCAAGCCAAATTCTTTGTAATTTGACGAGCTTGGCTTATTACTTACCGTTGGCTTTTTAAGTATAAATACCTAGAGGGTAATTTACACAACTTTTTTTTTTCGCCAATTTTGTGCACAAAATGAAGCTTCATGATGCAGAATTTCCCACTTGTGCCATCAAACCAGAACTAACTGCAAACCTTGGATTTTGGGGCACTTCCAAATCATAGGTTTGGGGGCCAAAGGTGATTGATCAAGGAGCCCTTAATGCTCAGGATGAACTCACAGTCCTCCCGAGAGTCTCGGGCTCCACCCTGACCACTGTGCTCTCTGCTCGCCAGTGCTTTGACTGTCCTCTCGCTCATATTTTATTTCTATTTCTGCTGGGCCAAATCTACAAAGAAAAAAAAATCAAACTAGCTGAGTTATACTTCATCAATGAGGTGGAAATGTCAAACAAATAAAATTTTATTAGCAGAAGATAAAATACTATTGATTTTATTAATATAGTACAACATAGTTTTAAATTTTCATACTCAGTGTTTTGTATGTGTGTGGAGAGTAAGGGTATATGCATCAGATATGTGGGGAACTGAGAAGCAGGGGTAAGATTCTTACTTTAGTCCACAGACTAAGATTGTATTGATTACACAGGCTAAATTACTCAGGTTTCGAGATCCGTTACAGTCTGTGTGGTTCTAGATGTGTCCCCTTTCCTCAATGGATACTTGTATGACATATATTTGGGGCCAGATTTGAGTGATTAATGTTAAGCGTCTTTTCAATAAGTCAAATGTGAACAGCTTCTTCCTTATAGTCTTTTCAGTTAAAGAACTGTACAAAATACCCAGACCTGAGAGGACATAGATCACCACACACACGGAAGACATGCTATGTTTATCATAAATCCTTATCATATGACTTCTGCACATAAAGTCAATGTTTTCAGACAGGGTCTCTCTGTATAACTTAGGCTGGCTTTGACCTCTACCACCAGCCTCTTAGGTGCTGTGCTGGGATTCAATGTTGTACTATCATGTTGGCTCAGTTCCATGTGTGTACCACCATGCTGGATCAATATAGCTTTTTATTGTGATAAAACATGTTATATAGTCAATATGCTTCAAAAGTGTCACAATGTCATTTTTCCATTATGCGGCCAGTGGCACCAGGTTGAAGCTCTAGGTGGCTCTGCCAGCTCATTCAGGTTAAAATTCAGGAAAAATGGTACAAGAGCCAAACCCCTAGGGGACTATTTAAAACAGGAAAGTAGTTTAAGCTTCTGAAGCGAGTGAGCTAACCGTGCTTCTGTTTAGTTGGCTATTGTGTGAATCACTGTATCCTTGATTGGGAAGCATGGGTATGACACCTGAGGGATTGAAAACAGAAAACGCTTTTAGTTCAAATTACTTTTCTCCTTGTTGATGAATACCTTTTTCGAAAACCGGGAAACCCACAATGGGGCTCCTTCAAACATAATTGCTTTTGGTAAACAGGTAAGTCAAGCCTCGAATGGCTGAACACAGGCTTGCTTTAGGAGTCCTTCATTTCCGCCGAAGAGATCTCAAAAAGAGTCTACTCCTGCATCGCTCCCACGGAGAGACAGTCTGGAGGGATGCACACAGCCCACATGACATTAATATCAGCCCAGTCTCACCTGCCTTTACCTGAGTCAGTTACAGTTACAGGCAGGACCAGAGGCAGCAAGTGGATATTTCATGATTGGGGCTTAACAATTTAATTGCTGGCACATGACTTTGCTTAGTGTCACTACTAAGACTAAATCTACTTGGTGTAATGTCTGCCTATCATCACGACGAAATTTTATGCCTACAGCATAAAAAGTAAATATGACTTTTTTTCTTTCTTTCCTGTACCCATTTCAGTGTTGTCTAAAATTCTATGAAGAAGGAAGGCAGTAAATACGTTTCAGTAAGATAGAAAGTTAGTACTAAACTACCTGGTAAATAGATTTATTGTAGAGGTCAAATAGCGCTTTTCTTTTCTTTTTTTTTTTGGAGCTGGGGACCGAACCCAGGGCCTTGCGCTTTCTACCACTGAGCTAAATCCCCAACCCCCAAATAGCGCTTTTCGACTCTGGTTCCAAACGCTGGGATTCCTCGGCAACCTAATCGCACAAATCACATCTGTTTTGATGTGGCTTGAGAGAGAAAATGAGCTACTGGGAGGGAGATGATCCAACCTTTCTGTCAGGTACGAACAAACACTAGTGCTATATGACACCTTAATTGCCCACCAGCTCTGTGAACCCAGTGAGAGCAAACAGTGGAATGTAGTGTTGTCAGTCAAAATCGTCGGCGATGCTCATCATGGCTCTACACCTGCAAGTGTTCCGAAGCAGAGGAGAATGCCCAACGGAGCTCCCCTGTGGAACAGAAATACAGCTTTGCGGAGACCCAAGGGATCTAGATACAGAAGACTCCATAATGACCAGCCTCATTTACTTAATTAAAAACTTATTTTTAAAGTAGCCAGAAATTACAAGCGCACACTTGTAATCCCAGCAGTCAGGAAGCTGAGGCAAGTAGATTTTAAATTCAAAGCCGGATGGGACTACATAGAGAGACTGTGACTCAAAAAATTAATTAAATTAAAAAAGCATGCAAGCCACTATCATTAGGAACGTAATATTTTAAAATACAGTTATTTTTTTAAAATACTCTTAGGGTGAGCGCCAGATTTTACATTGCCCTTGGTGTGTTAACTGCTACCCTGGGTTTTCTTTTTCTTTTTCTTTTTCTTTTTCTTTTTCACTGCCTCATAATTTCGCACTGTAATCCTCTCATGACTCAACCTTCTCTGTGCTGGAATTATAAGTGTGAGCCACCACTGTTTCTCTACCCTTCATTTCTAGTGTTAAGGGACTCAGACCAATTTTCTTCTTAGCAATTGTCTTAGTTAGGGTTTTATTGCTGTGACGAGACACCGTGGCCAAGGCAACTCTTAATAAAGGCAAACATTGAATTGGGACTGGCTTATAGGTTCGGAGGTTCAGTCCATTATCATCATGTCAGGAAGCACGGCAGCTGTGCGGCAGAAGAAGCTGAGAGAGTTCCACATCTTGGTTGGAAGGCAGGCAGGAGACTGTCTCCCACAGGCAGCCGGGAGGGGACTCTCAGGCCTATAAAGAGGAGCGTGAGCATAGGAGGAGACCTCCAAGCCCGCCCACACAATGACGCACTTCCTCTAACGAGGCCACACCTCCTCCAATAAGGCCACATCTACTAATAGTGCTACTGCCCGTGGGCCATGCGTATTCAAACCAGCACATCAATGTTGATAAGGGCATAATGCTTTACCCACAACTACCAGGATGGTGTCAGCCACAGCTGTGATCACAGGACGTTTGAATAGGAAATGTCAACCTAATAGTACAGCCTTCTCATAGCCAAGTACGGCAGGTTCTCTATTGAAAGCGCTTCGTTAAAATACTAATGTTTCCAAATTACACACACAACAGAAAGGGAGCGGAGTGCTAAAGAACAATATGCATTTCGTTTTGATAAAGAGCTCTCCTTTTAAAACCAAGCTATGACAAGTTTAAATGGATCCTTAATAGCACCAAGCATCCTTATTCTCGGCCGTACAAAAAGAACTTGAACATCACTGTGTAAAAACCCCCTGGATTTCTAAAGACGTTTCTGTAGGACTTACGAGCAATGTGTAGATTAGCACAAAGCTCATTAGCTTATTCCCCCTGCAGTGGGGGCGTCTTGCCCAGGTGCATTGCTGTGGCCTTTCTGCAGGTCTTTAGTTCCTGTTGCACACACATCTCTGAGTATCAAGGATGCTCTCTTCTGCCCCACCTCCCACCTCCTGTTTAATATTATGTTAAATTTCAAGTATTAAATAATTAAAATTCATATATAAAAATCAGGGATTTCTGGGAAGTAATTATTCTGAGAATAATAGTTATTTACACATATGCTATCAGCATGAGGTTTTATTGGTTATTAAACCCAAGTGAATTCTGTATATAATCATCCTATGGAACATTTTTTTCAGCAGTAAGTTCTCTCTCTCTCTCTCTCTATATATATATATATATATATATATATTTATAGTTATGTAACCTGTTATTGTAGAGAGGTCATTTTGCAGTTTATGAGACAAGGGCTTGTTAGTATAGCGTGGCCTTGAACTCACTACGTACTGGCAGAGGCTGGCCTTGACATCTAATCTTCCTTACTCAATGGCTGGGTTCATGAGTGCTTCGCTTCAGCCATCTCAGTGCTTACACATTTTGAAAAGATTGTAAACCGCAGTTCTTTCTTATTTCCACATCCTCTATTTGTACCTATGCTTAAATGTTTGTTACCATGACAGCAAAGAAAAAGGTATCTGCTTTTCATTGCTAAAGGTCACATAGCATGATCTTCTACACATAGCACTTAGAATTTGCAGCAATCCAGCCACAGCGTATTTGTCCTTGGATGTATTCGCCTGGGAACTATTGTCTGACTGGCAGCAGAGCAGGGGGAACTGTCTAGAAATCACAAGTTGGCTACCCCCATCAGCTCCAGTGCTGGTTGGTTCTGTGGTCTTGGACAATCACAAGCAGCCTGGACTCAGTTTCTTGAATTGATAAATAAAGAAGCAGGAACCGATGGCTTTGAAGGTTCTAAAGTTCCTTTTAATTAAATACTGCAGGTGATGAAATTGCAGGATTTCTCTGACTGACCTTGGTTCTGTACCTGCCCTGAGGACTTCTACTCCCCTTAAATGGAAGCTTCAAGGACAAGCTGGTTCTTTGTCTGGGAGGGTTTGAGGAAGGCAGTGATGTTTGAGTAGACCTATATACCAACACACTTGTACCAGCTCCTGCAATGCTCATACACGATTGGTCAGCTCTCTTTTTAAGTAGCTTGATGTCTATTCATGATGCCTTCCTTGGTTAGGGTTACTATTGCTGTGTCAACCAAAGCCACGTGGAAAGGAAAGGGTTTATTTGGCTTTCACTTCCATGTCACTGTTCATCATCATGGGAGGAAGTTAGGGCAGGAACTCAAACAGGGCAGTGATGCTGGCTGAGACTTTGGAGGGATGCTGCTTACTGGCTTGCCCCCTCTGGCTTGCTTTGCTAACTTTCTTATAAAACCCAGGACTAGTAGCCTAGGATGACCTCATCCACAATGGGCTGGGCCTTCTCACATCAATCACTAATTAAGAAAATTCCATTCAGATAGGGAGGCAAAGTTTAGAGCAGAGACTGAAGGAACAGCCATTCAGAGCCTGCCCCACATGTGGCATATATATATATATATATATATATATATATATATATATATATATATATATGTACATACAGCCACCAAAACCAGAAAAGATTGATGAAGCTAAGAAGTGCAGGCTGACAGGAACTGGATATAGATCTCTCCTGAGAGACACAGCCAGATCATGTCAAATACAGAGGCGAACGCTTGCAGCAAACCACTGAAGAGAACGGGACCCCTGTTGGAGGAATTAGAGAAAGGATTGAAAGAGCTGAAGAGACTTGCAACCCCATATGAACAACAATGCCAACCAACCAGAGCTTCCAGGGACTAAACCATTACCCAAAGAATATATGGACTGACCCATGTTTCCAGTTGCATATGTAGCAGAGGATGGCCTTGTTGGGCATCAGTGGAAGGAGAAGCCCTTGGTCCTGCCAAAGTTGGACCCCCAGTGCAGGGGAATGTTGGGGTGGTGGTGGTAAGTGGGGTGGATAGGGGAGGAATACTCTTATGGGGGAAGGGGAAGGGGAGGGGGAATGGGATAGGGGGCTTATGGACAGGAAACCAGGAAAGGGAATAATATTTGAAATGTAAATAAATATATAAAAAACTTAAAAAAATTCCATTCAGGCTTGGGTGGTTTCCCAACTGGGGTTCCCTCCTCTCAGTGTGCAACCTGGTCACTTACTTCCTGCATGAACTCTGCTTAACATACTATGAGAAGGACTGAAAAGGGTTATGTGAGTTAGCCCAGCTAGGCAGTAAATTGGACGACTTTCACCAGTGCGCTTAGTACTCTCTAGTAAAGTTGGACTTTAAAATACATTTCATTGCTAGTTCCTCTGTTTGTGCCTATGCTTAAATGTTTACCATGGCAGCTAAGAAAAATGTAGAGCCTTTTCATTGCCAACAGCTAAATGGCATTATTATTTGTTATCTTTTGTTCAAGTCAAGATTTAAAAGTACCAGTGTGCAAATCAAATAATTAGGTTTTTCTGAGTAATGTTTGAGGAAGTTACAAAATTATTGGTAGTGGCATGACAGCTAGAAACAGGATAAGTTAGATATTTAAAATTATCTCTATCTATCTATCTATCTATCTATCTATCTATCTATCTATCTATCTATCATCTATCTATCTATCTATCTATCTATCAATTTACTATCTGTATATGGTATATATGTATTAGGCTGCTGAACATATATGCTTTGGAGGTCAGAGCACAACTTCGTTGAATTGGCTTTTTCCTTCCACCTTTATCTGGGTTCTGTGGATTGATCTCAGATTGTCAGGCTTGTGTGTCTAGTGGCTTTATCCCCTGAGTCTTCTCACCAGCCTAAGTATGTTGTTTGGAGTAAAAGTTCTGTGAAGAGCCTACTTGATTATGAAAAGGAAGTCCGAGGTTGACCTACTTCTCTGTGAATCAGGTCAGACTGTTCAATATCCATGTTGACGGTAAGTATTAACGAAACTGTAAAAATGGTTGAAGACGGGACAGACCAGTGGATAAGCATACGCTTGCCATGCATGAAGGCCTGTGTTCATTCTCAGCACCTCCCAAAGGTCAAATTCACCCCAGAAAAACATCAGCAATTTAGAATGACCGACACCAACGTAGCCAAACCTGAAATGGAGCAGGAAGAGAGAATACGTTCTAATTTTAGGTTGTAGCTTGTTTTTGTTTCCCTGGTATTATAAAAGCCAAGTCGTTTTTTAGTAATCTTTAAAAAGAAAAAAAAACAACAAAACAAACAAACAACGACAACAACAAAAAAATCCAGGGTGTAGAGATAAGGCTTAGATAGTAAGAGCCTGGTGTTTCTCTGTAGGACCTAACTTGTGCTCTCAGCATCTACACTGGGCAACTCATTACTGCTTATGACTCAAGCTCTTGGGGCTCTAATGCCTTCTTCTGGTTTCCATGGTTCTGGTTACACACACAACAACAACAACAAATATTATTATTAATATAAACGATGGCGACAGAATTAGTTGTTTTTATTTTGTTTTGTTTTTAAGAGTCCTCTTTGTATGTCAGGCTGGCCTATGTCCAATTCGAGGCAATCCTCCTGTCTCAGACATTCAAGTGTTGGGATTACAGGTGTGTGTTTGCCATAGTTGTTCTGTGAAATATTTTACATACTATAGAGACAGTTTTTCTTAACTACAAGGAAAACAGGGTCCATATTTATTATCAGAGTATGTAGTTAAGCATCACACGAGGTTGCCTTTCAAGCCTGAGGTGCTGTTTGGCCAGTCAACTCGCTATAGTAAGCCTATCATCTCCCTTCTACCATATGTGTTTGATTTTAGCATTTTAGGGCAATAGATTCAAAGCCAATCCCATTCAACGTGGAGCAATTTTAAAAGTAATCATTTGGGGCTGGAGAGATGGCTCAGTGGTTAAGAGCACTGACTGCTCTTCTCAAGGTCCTGAGTTCAAATCCCAGCAACCACATGGTGGCTCACAACCATCTGTGATGGGATCTGATGCCCTCTTCTGGTGTGTCTGAACAGCTACAGTGTAGTTACATATAATAAATATTAAAAAAAATAAATAAAAGTAATCATTTTTACTTTTTTGAGTAAGTGTGTGTGTTTATTCATGTGTGTGGTGCGTGTCTCTCAGTGGCCTGAGAAGGCATTACACACCTAGAGCTGGAGTTTTTCTGCTCATCTGACACAGTTGTTGGGCATCCAACTTGGGTCTCCTAGATGAGCAACGCATGTTCTTAACTGCTGTGCTACCATTTCCAACCCAACACATAGAATTTAACTAGCTGTCAGTCAACTAAAACACGTTTATATTACAATACTGTCCTCAGTGCTCCAAGGATAATATTAAAGCTATTAGGAAAATGTCTTCCATTTTGGTGCTTTACTTTTTTTCTGAGAAAATGCTAAATAATCAAACAAACAGACAAATAAAATTGCACTATGCTATGATACCCAATCTGCTATCTTTTTATTTGTTTACGTTTGAGACAGGGTCCTCACTGTCCAGGCTAGCCTTTGACCTTTTTGTCACAATCTGCTGAGTATTGGGATGACAGATGTGGGCCACCAACCAACCATGTCTAGATTATGGAGTAGTTTCCTAGATGAAACTGGCAATAAAGCTACCCACCCGCAGGGGCTGGGCTTACGGTCAGTTGGAGAAATGGCTGCCCAACGCTCACAAAGCTGTAGATTCACATAAGCCAGGCATAGGGGCTCAGGCTATAATCCTTATACTCTGGGCTAGAGGCAGCAGGATCTGAAGTCCAACGACATCCTCCTTGGCCACATAGCAAGTTTGGGGAGAGCCTGGGATACGTGAGACCCTTTCTTCGTAAATAAAGGCTCGTTTTAATATTCCGCAGCTGAGCACCTGCCTAAGGAAATGCCACTACCTACAAAGGTTGAGTAATAATTTAGAGGGCTAGGGTGAGGTTGGCGTGGGTTGCTTGGCTACCCTGTTCAATTCATAGCACCTGGGAGGAGGAGGAGGGTCATTAACCTGGGTAAAAATAACATGTTATAGACACTGACTTTTGCAAATCAGAAGTTAGAGCTTCACAAACACTTTAATATTAGACTGTCCATTTTTAGATACCCCCACAGAGCCATGTGCTAGAATTTGAACAGTAAAGCGAATAGAATAGGAACTAAAATATGAGCATTAATTAATGTCATGAGTAAAGCTGTAGGAAGAGTATTATTGGTCACTTCTCGCAGTTTGGTTAAGTTTTAGATAGTGAAATAAGAAAGGACGAGGAATTTGGAAAGCAAGGCAGTGAAACACCCACGCTCTTGGAAATTGATTCAAGCCAGCAGGATCTCTATGACAGTCGGCATAGGTTTCAGATTGATCCTTCCCACCGAGAAGTCTTTTAATCACATCCCTGCTTTACGGGTTCAAAAGATAGTACTACTCTCGAGAGTTGGTGTGAAAAGTGAAACGGTGATGTGTGAAATGAATTTTTAAATCAAGTTTTAAAAAGTGGTGTTACTTTTGTGTAACAGCATTTTAGAGCTTCTGAAACATCGAAATATTTGAGTTGCGCATCTGTGGCTAACATTTCACGTTAGATAACTCGTGCACATTCCAGCTATTCCTCGGTGAGGAAACAGGCTTGCAGAAGCTGACTGACGAATGAAAAGCACCTGCCAGGAAAGCCTGACCTCAGTCCTGGGAATTCATGGTGGCTGGAGAGACTGACTCGATACAGCTGGGCCTGACCTCCATGTGTACCCTCCGTGTTCTCCAGAGCAGGGCCAGGTCTTGTTAGTACATCTATGAGAGGATAACGGATTTCCCTTATCACCGAAGCACAGCAATCAGTATCTCAGAGAACAGCAGCCGTCCATTTCCCGCCTAACCATGATAAGCGGTGTTGCGTCTTCAAGAGTATATAGCTTTGTTTTAGTATTAAGACAGAAGGTACATCTGCCACCTGCCTTCTGTAGATCCCATTAACTGTGAGTTATGTTCTAGAGGGAAAAATCACTTAAAGAAAATAATTAACTAGCTTGGCAGGTTTCTGATAATATGAAACTCAGTGTTCTGGTCAGCTTTAACTGTCAACTTGATGCATCCTAAAGTCATCTGAGGAGGGAGTCTTAATTGAGAGGTTATCTAGATCAAATTGGCCTGTGGGCTTGTCTGTAGGGGATTTTCTTGATTCTTTATTGATGCAGACAGACAGCGCCGTGCCCGGGGCAGACAGCACAAAGAAGCTGGCCTTTGCATTGTTCTATGGTTTCTGCTTCAAGTTCTTGCCCTGACCTTTCTTGGTGATGGTCTGTAAGTTGGAAGCTGAAACAAAACCCTTTATTCCTCTAAGTAGCCTACACGGTACTTGTAACAGTAACAGAGCAAGACTAAAACACATGGACTAGTTCTGTGGGGGACAGAAGCAAGTCCCTCAATGGAATTTCTAGTTAGAAAAATCAGGAGTATTTGAGTGAAGCAAACTTGAAGAGTCAGAGAGATTGACTGGAAGAGTTGGCTGGCACAGAGCATAATGAGCAATTTAATTAAAATTCTAGAGTAAGAAATCAGTCTCCTTCCTGGCTCATGACAAACCCACTCATCCATGTTTTGATGGAGCTTTGGTCAGCTAAGGGAGAAAGGGTGGAGTTATCATAAAAAGAAAAGGGAATGATATTTTGCTTTAAATATTGTACAAAATCGATCACTAGAGTATGTTTTGAGCCACTCCCCAGGTGCAAACTTTGGAAATAACTTCCTTGGATCCTTTCTCTTCAGTCCACAGTGTGTGTCCCCTTAGGCTCAGCATGGGTCAGCATCATTATAAAAGCTCAGAGCTTTGGCTGCTGCTCCCCGGAGACAGTGAGGTAGGAGTTTCCCGTGCTGTCAGAATGACAATAGTTAAAGAACCCAAGGCAAAGCAAGTCAGATCCCCTCCCTGGTCGTGTTGATGTGCAGCCCAAGTTGAGGATGACTGAGGCTGCTTTCTGACCACCAAGGATACAAAGAAATAGTGTAATAGGTCAGCCCTTAAATTCTTCACTTTAGAAGGATGAAGAGTGTATATTCTTTAAATTAGAAATACTAATTTCTTAGAATACAAAGTATCTTTGTTCGTCTTCATACCTCCTGACGATTTTATATCTGTCCGGTGAGGCTGAGCTATGTCAAGAATATATGGAGAAGGAACAGGCTGATGGATTGATTTCATTCTTCCAGGATACGCTGACATGGCAGACGCTGTTACAAGCTATCTGTGCACTAATAACAGGCCTCCAGCAGTTATTTGAGTCTCTTTCTGGGTTGTATTTGGACCACCTAGATGGAGATGCTCCTTGATAGAGAACTGGTGGTGAGAAAGGCACACATTTCCTCAGAAGCGCTAATAAATGTTTCCTAATAATTGATGCAGCTAATAAATGTTTCCTAATAATTGATGCAGCTAATAAATGTTTCCTAATAATTGATGCACAGTTAGCGTCTGCCCTGAGAGAAGGAAAAACCTAAACACTTCATTGGCTTACCAAACTCAGTATCAAACTGTTTTGCTTATATTAGCAAAATCAGTCTGGAACTTGGCCCTGATGGTCATTTGTATTTAAACCGACTCTTCACACCATCTTTTGAGTCAGTTTCCCTCCTGCAGGAAACGGAGCCCAGAACAGCACACAGTACGAGGCCAATGCTCTACCACTGAGCTCCATTCCTAGCCTCCCTTTGAGTGAATTTTCACATTTTATTGATCCTCTCATTAGTCAGTTAGCTACTTGAAATCTTGGACTTGTCTTATGCTGGTGCGATAGTCATGGATTTTCTATTTTGGGATGATGCTTTGATTTATACATTCAAGGCTTTGGCTTGCTCTGGGGATAGGTTTCTTTTTTACAGGAGGACTCTTTCTGTGCCTGCTGTTCTTTAAGACGGGGATCGGGGGATCGCTTTTCACTCATTACCACATGCGGCTGGACCTGGAGGTGTGATTCCTGTATGCTTTCCAGCTTAAGCCAAGGTTGCATTCCAATAAAGCAGTGGTTCTCAGCCTTCCTAATGCTGCGACCTTTTATTTATTTATTTATTTATTTATTTATTTATTTATTTTTAAATTAATTTATTTATTTTCTGTATACGAGTACACTGTAGCTGTCTTCAGACACACCAGATCCCATTACAGATGGTTATGAGCCACCATGTGGTTGCTGGGAGTTGAACTCAGGACCTCTGGAAGAGCAGTCGGTGCTCTAAACCGCTGAGCCATCTCTCCAGCCCAAAATGTATTCCCCCCCAACCCCCCCAACTGGGGACCAAACCAAGGGCCTTGAGCTTGCTAGGCAAGCGCTCTACCACTGAACTAAATCCCCAACCCCGCTTCGACCTTTTAATAGATAAGTAATATATTGTTGCTGTAAAATTATAAAAAAAAATGCTGTCTTTTGCCCCACACTAGGTCCAGCACCACAGTGCCCCAAGATATCTGATGGATATCTTCATCTCAGTCAGCAAAGCCTCTCACCCGCTTTGCTCTACCGCATATAACACTGCTGATGGCATCTCTCTGAGCCTGGCAACAATCCCACCCAGTTCCCAAAGCAGGCTGCCACCATGCCAGAAATATACATCTCAATTCTGTGTCGGCCCAGTGTCTCCACCACCACAAACTCTCTTAAACTTAAATCACCACATGAAAGAACACACAACACAATTACCTCTGATCCAATTGATAAGATATAATTGCCCTCCTAAACATACAAAACCCTGTACACATCCATCCCTTAAGAACATTTGTAACAACCTGTAATGGTGTAGAGTGAAGTCTTAACATCAGCCTCCATGTTCTCTCTGCGACTTCCCTTCTCCTGTCTCCTTCCTGTCTCCTCCTCTTCGTTCAAACTTTTCTCCGGCCCATCCTTCCTTCTCATCCAATGACAGACCTCGTTCTATCTCGTACCTGCCTTCACCCGTATGACATCCCATAATATATAAATGTGGATGGTGCTGACCCCCAACCATAAAATTATTTTCCTTGAAGCTTCGTAACTGCGACTTTGCTACTGCATCATAATGTAAAATATTTGTATTGTCTATGATCTTAGGTGACAAAGGGGTCGTTACACCCCCAAAAGGGGTCGCAGCCCCACAGGTTGAGAACCACTGCAATAAACTCATCACATGGCAGAAAAGGAGAAAAAGTCCTAAGGGTGTTTGTCAGCCGCACTATATGTTGCTGTCACAAAATACCTGATGGAGGCTGTTTAAGGAAGGAAACGCTTATTTGGGCTCAGAGTTTCAGAGAAACTCAGTCCTTGTGGGAAAAGAAGGGCGGAGTTCATGGCTGTAGGAGCTGTGTCCAGAAGTCCTCCAGTCTAGACTGAGAAGGAAGCAAACAGAGCAGAGGCAGAGCAGAGACATTCAGATGTTCAACCCTCGTGAGCCACTTCTGCTCGCAAGCCCCTCCTCCCGCAAGGCTCCACTGCTTTCAAACTCATGCTGTGAACCAGGGCCTGAGGTTCAAAGCATGAGTCTATGGGAAACAGTTTAGATTCAGGCCATAACTGTTGGAAACACATTTGATACATTTTAAAGCATTTACTTACACTTTTCAAACACTATAGCCTAGCAAGCCTACCTTTATAAACAGAACACTCACATTAGCTTAGAGTTGAGTGAAATCACCTAATTTTAATAAAGTGGTTTTCTAAATACTATACAGAAAATGAGAAACACACTGGCTAAATAATTACAATGTCACACTGTTGCAGAGTCCAACCATCACTTACAGGAAGTCATGCCGTGCTGGGCACTTTTGACAGAGCCTCCTTGACCAGCCTGCTTCTTTCAGAAACTGAGGATGCTCTGCGAGGTCAATCTGTTATCACATCATGGAAAACCAGAACAAAATTGTAAATTACACACCATGTCTATTGAAGATTTGTTGACAAAAGTCAAGTATATTTCAGATATGGACTGTGTCAGTCATGCTGCTTTTGATTGTATCGGAGTCACCCTGCTATCTATTGATCCCATCATAGCTATGCTGACAGGGATCTATGGCAATATAGTTACACTGACACCTTTTGCTCAGCTACAGTCAGAAGCCCCATTGCATTCTTTCTAGAAACATCCCTCTCCACAATGGCAGACTCTGTCACACTTATGTGTAACTTGTGATGATGATGATGATGGTGGTGGTGGTGGTGGTGGTTGTGATGATGATGGTGGTGGTGGTGGAGGTGGTGGTGATGGTGGTGATGATGATGGTGGTGGTGGTGGTGGAGGTGGTGGTGATGGTGGTGATAATGATGGTGATGGTGGTGATGATGATGGTGGTGGTGGTGGTGGTAGAGGTGGTGGTGATGGTGGTGATAATGATGGTGATGGTGGTGATGATGATGGTGGTGGTGGTGGAGGTGGTGGTGATGGTGGTGATAATGATGGTGATGGTGGTGATGATGATGGTGGTGGTGGTGGAGGTGGTGGTAGTGGTAATGAAGGTTATGATGATGATGGTGGTGGTGGTGGTGAGTGGTGATGATGATGATGATGATGATGATGATGATGATGATGATGATGATGATGATTTACTGGCTGTGTAAGTGTATGGCTTTTTTCTTGAGGTCATTCAAACACATCCTCACTTGTTTTCCAGGCCAAAAAACTTTCTCATAGCAAAGAACCAGAGCAAGACAAGGCTGTCTCCAGACACTCTTTCATTTAATTAAGAAGGTCCCTGCTGAGCCATTACCCTATAAAGTTTATTGGCATTCTCTGATTTTTCCAATGGCCCATTATGCTTACCTTGTTTTAAAAATGTGAAAAAGAAGAAAATGACATGTATCTTTTTTGAAAGCATTGGGAAAAAATAGAACATTTTCAATGAGTGGAATCATCTGCGTTCACTTATTTATGGTGGTTTGAAACACTGATTATGGGTTGGTAAGATGGCTCAGCCAGGAAAAGTGCTTGACACACATGCACAGCCACCTGAGATTGACCCCAGAACCCACAGTGGAAGGAGAGAACAGATCCCTTTTCTTCCGGAATTTTCTGATTTCCACACAAGTACATCTACAGTTACACATACATGAAACACACATCCATATACACACAAACGTACTACTACTACTACTACTACTAATAATAATAATTATAATAGCTAAAATATTCAAAGGTCTCCCCCAAATAATGATTGCAATAACATTTTAAAAAAATACCGTAAATAGAGAGAAAAAGAGTATTACTTTGTATGAAACCTTATAACAGTTGTTTCTTTTTATATATGTATTTAAACTTTATCTTATGGTTTTGAGAATTGGACATGTAAGTTTCTTCTTTTTAAATTATGATTTAAAGTAATCATGAATTTTGCAAAATCTTCTTGTTCCAGATCTTTGTTTTTGCCTTTTGTTTTCTTGAGACAAGGTCTCACATAGCATAGACTGGCTGTGAGTTTACTATGTGGCTGAGGCTGGCCGTGAACTTCTGATCCTCTATCTTTCCAGTGCTTTATTTGTAAGTGTTATCACACCCAGATGAAGTACTAATTGCTCAAACAAGCCCCTTTTATTTTCTTGTTGATTCAATTAGGAAATTCTGTAAATACAAAAACAGTATGTTCTTATTTCATTAGCACTAGTTATTAAATGAACACACACAGAGATAGCTATAAATTTCCATTTCTCATGCATAAATGCACATTTGTCTTGAGAGATGGAACTTTCTAGACATAGCAATTGTTAGGGGTTGTATCGGTTTCTTCCTGAGATTAATATGTTTGAGTCTTAGTTGCTGGTGTGTCAGAGGGCAAGAGTACTTAGGGATGGCTCTTTTAGAAGGTATTAAATAAACAAGATCTTCAGGGTCAGCCCTGATCCCGTATGATTGGTGTCTTTATATGAAGTAGACTTGGGACTCAGATACTGGAAGACAGAGACATGCACAAACATGGAGGAGAGGGGAGGGGAGGGGAGGGGAGGGGAGGAGAGGGGAGGGGAAGGGAGGAGAGGAGAGGAGAGGGGAGGAGAAGAGAGGAGAGGAAAGAGAGGAGAGGAGAGGGGAGGGGAAGGGAGGAGAGGAGAGGGGAGGGGAGGAGAAGAGAGGAGAGGAGAGGAGAGGAAAGAGAGGAGAGGAGAGGGGAGGGGAGGGGAGGGGAGGTGAGAAGAGGAGAGGGGAGGGGAAGAGAAGAGAGGAGCGGAGAGGAAAGAGAGGAGAGGGGAGGAGAAGAGAGGAGAGGAAAGAGAGGAGAGGAGAGGGAGGGGAGGGGGAAGGGAGGAGAGGAGAGGGGAGGGGAGGAGAAGAGAGGAGAGGAGAGGAGAGGGGAGGAGAAGAGAGGAGAGGAAAGAGAGGAGAGGAGAGGGGAGGGGAAGGGAGGAGAGGAGAGGGGAGGGGAGGAGAAGAGAGGAGAGGAGAGGAGAAGGGAGGGGAGGAGAGGAAAGAGAGGAGAGGAGAGGGGAGGAGAAGAGAGGAGAGGAGAGGAGAGGGGAGGGGAGGGGAGGGGAGGAGGGAGAGAAGAGAAGACCACATGGGTAGGGAGACAACAGGTAAGCCAAAGGGAGAGGCCTTGGTAGAAGCCAATCTCACCAGCATCGATCGTGCTCCTCAACTTTGAGCCTCCAGGATAGCGAGAAAACAAATGTCTGTTGTTTAAAGCATCTAGCTTTAGCGTTTCTTTCTTTCTAAGGACATGAATGATAGGACAAGCACATAGGCTGACATCTATAAATAGGTTAATTTTTTTCATCCTGGCCAAATTTACTTGGCCCCCTCCTTCAAAGTCCTCTGTTTCCAGGAAGTCTCTAATTTGTGCTATTATGGCCAGTTTAAGGCTGACTCACGTCGCATTTGCTACTTATCCACAAATGTATTCTGTGCAGGCTTGCTAAGGAGAGCATACGAGGCCTTCAAGACTGTGAAAAGGGGAGGAACAGAAAGAGTGGCAGGGATACTCCTGAGCTGTAACAAATGTTCGCCCTCTTCTGGGGATCCATTTTGCTGTCTTGTTCACGTGCCATCAGGACATTAGTCTTTCCTTGGCGTCTGTCATGGCCAATATGGGCTCTAGCCAGCCACCCGTGCTAATTGTTTCCTAAGAAGTTGTCTCTCTCTTGACCTCAAGCGACTGGTCTTCAGGTGAATGCAGAGACAAGAGCAGTCTGGATTACAGCGGGCAACTGTTCTCGCTGTCCTTGTTAGAGCTTTCTGTGGTTGTTCTAGACCAAACAGTCCTGTCTCTTTGAGGAGCATAGACTGAACCATATTCCTCTATGAGGTGTGTGTGGGCTGTTCTGGTAGCCTTGCTCGCACTAAGTGGTGAGCTTTCCAAATGCTCGGATGTCATTTCTGTGCCAAGTGCACGGCAAGTAGTGGTTGCCCAGTGAGGAAACAGGTGGGTCCCTGACTTTTAGACTTTGAAGGACCATCTTGGTTTTTGATTAGTTATCGCTAGTCTCATGTAAAAGAGTTGGTGAGTCGGACTTGGTAAAGTGCAGAGGATTTAGAAAGGTGTAAGGTTCTGTTAGAAATGAGAGATCCTTCCTTACAGTCCCCCTCCTGCTTGCTGAAAAACACAGCGTACTGTCTGGGAGTAATTGCAGATAGGTGAGTCAGAGCATCACTGAAAGGAATAGCCCGGAGACCGAGGATGCAATCAAGCCTGAGTGGCAAGATAAAGTAAAATAAAAGAAAAAGAAAACCAATGAAATAATTCATAATATTATTCTGCTATACTCATAGGTTTGTGCCTAGCCCAGTCAGCACTGGAGAAGCTTCATCCATTAACAGATTGAAACAGATGCAGAGACCCCCAGCCAAGCATTATTGGAGCTCATGCATTCCTGTGGAAGAGTGGGAGGGAAGACTGTAGGAGGCAGAGGGGTCAAAGACACAGCAGGAACACCCACAGAATCAACTAAGCAGTGCTCATGGGGGCTCCCAGCGACTGAACTGACAACCAGGGAGCACGCGTGGGACTGACCCAGGCCCCAGGCATGAATGTTACAGTTGTGTGGCTTGGTCTTCTTGGGAGAATCCTAATGGTGGAAGCAGGGGCTCTCTGACTCTTTGGGCCAGCTTTTGGGATCCCTTTCCTCATACTGAGTTGTCATGCGTCCAGCTTTAATACAGGGGGAGGTGCCTAGTCTTACTGTACCTTGATCAGTCGTGTTGGGCTGATATCCATGTGAGGCCTGCCCTTTTTTGAAGAGAAGGTGGGAGGGGAGGGTTGGAGGGGAGAGGGACTAGGAGGAGAGGAGGAAGGGAAAATTTCAGTCAAGATCATATACATATACATCATATACATATGCATATACACACGCACATGTGCACACACACGTACACATATATAAAAGGTCAGGGAGAGATAATCAGTTTGGACTACAATCGTGTGTGTGTGTGTGTGTGTGTGTGCATGTGCAAGAATATATGTAAGGACAGCAGACAGGAGTAACAAAACAGCCAAGGACTGAGAAAGCTACCAAGATTTGACCAACCTTACATGGAAGAGGACACAGCTGTCTCAAGGCTTCCAAGGTGTAGGCTACAGGAAACCTGCTCTGTGTAGCAGAGCTTCTCCTCCTTTAGAAGTGATTTAAAAACCAGGTAAATTGTTCACTCCTCCTGCCCTTAATCCTGGTGCTGACCAGGCAGAGGTAGCCAGGTCTTTGTGAGGTCAATGCCAGCCTGGTCTACAAATGGAGTTCAGAGAACGCTTGTCTCAAACCACTCCCTACCTCCACAAAAAAAAAAAAAAAAAAAAAAAAAAAAAAAAAAAAAAAAAAAAAAAAAATCGAATCTGAAGGCTAGTTCCCGTGGAAACAAAGACGTTACTTTTATTCTAAGTGGTGAAATAGTGCCCCCTAGTGGATTTCCTCCAGATAGCAGTGATAATAAAAATCGGGTGGCATAAAATGAAAGGGAATGCAGGCTGCTCTTGGGTGAACTGTCACAGGAGGGGACGGTTCTGTTTGCTGCTGATTTCTAGGAACTCATTAGTTTATGAATGAATTAACCATTAAACTGATTACTAATTTCTTCTTTCTGGAGAATATTCTATAGTTCACATATGAGAAAATGTTCTCAAATCTAGGCATTTTAGAGTTTTGCACCTAGCTCCTGTTGTAAAGTGAGTGAGCTCAGACTTCTTGGGAATAAAAGTATTAAAAATCCCATTCTGATGGTTGGTGGAATCAGTTTCATGGCCATTTTGCTAACTCTACTTTTCTGAATTGAGAAGTTGGACCTACAGGGTGAGGCCCATCTGTAGTCCCAGCCTTGGGAACACGAGCTCCTGCTTCAAAGAAAGAAAGGAAAGAAAAACAAAAAAAAATTCATAAGAGACCACAGATTTTTTTAATCACCAGGGAAGAATCCATTTAACAAAATTAAAGTTCTAATTTTAAATAATTCATTAAAACTCTAAAGGTACAAAAAGATCCTCTCTGAGAATTCTCCCTGCCTGTTTTGTTCCCCTCCAGGTTACCCATGCACTGATGTTGTATCCCCATTTGCCCCTCTGGGAACTTCTTAGGTGTTTTCTTTTCTTTGAATAGAAGGAATTCTACACGTTTTACCTATCATTTTATGAATAGATTCTGATGGAAAACGTAGTTATTTTAAATATCATAATATACTTTTAGTTCATAGCAGAAATGGCAACACTTTCCCATGGTGGGTGGATCTCTTTGGCATGTTGAAATGGTAGTTTTTATTGGAGCTCTGTCAGTTCTAATGGACTGATTGATTTACTTGTGTATTTTGTGGCACAGGACTTTGCCTTTGTCTGTGGCCCAGGCCCGTCTCTATAATTACTCTGCCTCAGCCTTTCCCCTGCTTGGATTATGGCCACATGATGTACTTGGCTGTCAACTTCTTCTCTCTTTAAAAAAGTGACTTAAACTTTTGTTTTTATATTTATGCAGTGTGTATGTGTGTGTTTTATATGTTTTCAGTGTATATGTGTGTTCACATGTGTGTGCACACGTGATTAGTGTGTGTGTTTATGCTGCTGTGCACTTGTGGGGGTCAGAGGACTACGTGTGGAAGTTGGTTCTCGTCTTCCACTATGTGGTTTCTGGCGATTGACCTCAGGTCATCAAGTTTGGCAGGCAGCAAAACCCTTACCCACTGAGCCATCCTGCTGGCCTGTGGCTGTCAACTTCCAATTAAACAATGCATTTATGTTTGCACGGTAAGTTATTACCGCACGTTCCCATTTTGTGGTCTGTTGGTTTTATGAGGCTGTAACCTTCCTGGTCTTGTTTCCAGTGCCTTAGTAACTGCCACCGCCATAGCAGCAAACACAGGACACAGTTACAGGCATCTGACATGTGCAACAAATGTTTATTGGAGAACAGAACAGTCTTCGGCACAGGAGATATTTTGCGTGTTCTTTTACATTAAAAAAAGACCCAAATGTTTATCTGCCCATTACTGAGATCATTTTTGATTAATTTCTTTATTTTCCTTTTGGGAAAATGATAAATTGGAGCAATATAGTTAGTAACTCATAGGTTATTTAACAAGACTCTTATGAAGCAGAAACAGTGGTGGGGATGAGAGAGAACAGCCAATTGCCTAGAACGCTGGTGGCACAAAGTCTACCGAGGAGTTGGTGACCTTTCAAGGTTGATTCTACCAGAACATATACTAGGGAGATAAAATTATTTTCCAAATATTTCTAGCATAGACTCCTTTTAGCATTGTTTATAATGCAATTTGATTAGGTTTCCGAGGCTTTCCAGATGCCCGAAGCTCCACTCGGTAAGTCAGGTCTCCACATGGACTGAGAGGTGGAACAACATTTGACATAAGGACTTCTAGACCACAACTAAGAAACCTACTCAGGATTTACCTTTCAACGAGAAGAACCCCAAAGAGAAAGCTCCTATTGCAGTCTTTGAACACATTCTCTTCATGGACAAACAATATTTTTGTGGTCAGACATCATAAAGTGTATTGCTTTGTCTTCGAGACGCAATTCAGTCTTGGGGCTTAGTCAAGCAGGGACTGGCTCACCCGGGTATGATTTACTCACGTGTGGAGCAGTTGCTGCTGTATTTCCATTAAGACTCTAAGATCCAGGGGAGGAAGAAATAGAGAACCCCTCGTGTCGGCAGTACGATTTTGGCAATATTTTAAAGGTTGGGAAAGCACTCTGCGACTGGTAGAAGAGTTTGGCTACTTCGGCATAAAGGTTGTTAAATGTGTCTTTAAGATGTTTAAGTTTTTCACTGGTGGTCGCACGTGCCTTTAAATCTCAGCACTTAGGAGGCAGAGGCATGCAGCTCTCTGTAAATGTAAGGCCAGCCTGGTCTATAGGTTAAGTTCCAGGACAACCAGGGCTACACAGGAAAAACCTTGTCTCAAAACAAAACAAAGCGGTGTCTAAGTGTTTCATTCATACTATTCTAAAGTCACGTGATAGGAAATAGGATGCGACCGACAGCCTCAATAGACACCGAGGGGAGAAATTTCACAGAGCCCCATTACTGGGCAAAGATATAGACCAGTAAGGGCTGACGAGAGTGGGACAGTCAGTCTTCTTCAGGGCTGGGCCCCCTAAGTGGTTATCCAGTGTCAAGTGCTGAGCTCTGAAACCACATACACACAAGCAGCACTACACAAACATCAGGTTGTGTGTGTGCATGTGTGTGTGTGCATGTGTGTATGTTCATGTGTGTGCATGTGTATGTGTGTGTATGCATACACATATGTATGTAACAGTAACAACTAAAAAGTGGCTCTGAATTTGAGAGGGAGTGAAGGGAACACGGGAGAGGTTGGAGGAAGAAAAGGAAAGGGAGAAATGATGTAATGGAGCTTTAATTAAAAATAAATTAATTAGGGGCTGGAGAGATGGCTCAACTGCTAAGAGCAATGACTGCGATTCCAGGCATCCTAAGTTCAAGTCCCAGCAACCACATGGTGGCTCACAACCATGTGTAATGGGATCTGATGCCCTCTTCTGGTGGGTCTGAAGGCAGCTATAGTGTACTCGCATAAATACATGAATAAATAAATAAATAAATAAATAAGTCTTTAAAAATAAATTAATTAAAAAATTATATGGCTGAAGAAGATTTTGTAAAATGGAGAAATGTTTGTATTTTATGAACCCAACTAATTGAAAAGAAAGAGCAGATAATTAAATTACGTAGGAAAAGTTGGAAAGTTAGACATGTTTTTTGTTTGACACGGGGTTTCTGCGTATAGCCCTGGCTGTCCTGGAAGTAGGTTGGTAGACCAGGCTGGCCTGGAACTCACTGATATACATACACCAGCCTCTGCTATTAAAGTGTTGGGATTAAAGGTATATACCACCACCACCTGGCTTAGACATACATTATTTTTTTAGGCTTCTCTAAGTATCAACTCTTACATTTAAAAAAAATGAGAGGAAGGACTATGTTTTCCTTTTAAACTTTTAAAAAGATTTATTTATTTGTTTGTTTATTTATTTATTTTGAGTGCTCTATCTTCATGTACACCTACGGGCCAAAAGAGGGCATCAGATCCCATTATAGATGGTTGTGAGACACCATGTGGCTGCTGGGAATTGGACTCAGGACCTCTGGGAGTGCAGCCAGTGCTATTAACCACTGAGCCACCTCTCCAGTCTCCAGAACCTACTTTTTAGGCATATTTTTAAAAAAGTAAATAAAGTCAGATGCAGTGACCGATGCCTTTAATCACAGCACTTGGGAGGCAAAGGCAGTTGTATCTATGAGTTCGAGTCTAGCCTGGTCTACATAGTGAGTTCCAGGATAGCCAGAGCTACATTGTGGGATCCTGTCTCAACATCCCCAAAGTAAACAAAACATTTAGGCATGGTGGTTTAAACAGGTAACCCCAGCACTTGAGAAGTGGAAGCAGGAGGATTCTAAGTTTGAGGCCCATCTGGTCTACACAGCAAGATTGTCTCTAAGAACAACAAACAATAATATTAATAAAATGTTTAGAAGAGTGGCTGGCACAAATGGCCACTTGTTTGGGGGGGGAGGTTGTTTATGGTTTTTGGTTTTGTTTTGTTTTTGTTGTTTTGAGACAGGGTCTCTCTTTGTGTAACAGTCCTGACTGTCCTGGAACTTCCTTATGTAGAATAGACTGGTTTCCAACTCAGAGATCTGCCTGCCTGGACTTCAGTGCTGGGATTAAAGCTGTGGGCCACCACTCATGGCTAATAGCTCTTCAATGACTAGCATAATATTTCAAAGATAATTTGTTTCTTTTGAGGCCAAGTTTTGTGTAGCCCAGGTCCAACCTAGGCTACTTAGTGGCCAAAGATGACTTTAAACCCCTGATCTTTTGCTTCTCACCCCCACTGTGCGGCCGTCACAGGCGCACTGCTATGTCTGGTTTTATCCACTCCTGGATTCCATTTCTGTGGAATCCTGGCTGCTCATAGGCAAACCCAGGGTTGTAGGTATTCTAAGGTGCTCTCAGCATTAAATTCTTCTAGATGTCTTCTGTATCTTGGGGCTTGGGTGTGTTGCGTAGACGAGTGACAATTGTGATTAATGAAATTCCACAAAACGGAGTGAAAACGGAGTCCATGCTTTTCCCTTCTTTCTCCTATACCCCGTTTTATTATAAACATGTAGACGATGGGGTATGGGTGGTGGGGAGGAGATGGCCGAGGGAATATAATTTAATTTCTCTTCTGGCACTCTCGGGCAATGGGCTTTAATTAGGAGCTCAGATTGGTATTTAGTTACAAGGCTTATGGATCAAAGCTAATTTGTATGTCAGATGTAATTTAGATGACTTCAGACTGTGCACGGGAAACAAGGATAGAGTCTAGTGGCCTTGATTAGAGACGCCTGTGGTTATTTTCTGGTCCATTGCACCATAATACTTATATCTAACGGGAGCCAAGGATCACATATGTAAGGGTTATCTCTACAGAAATCAGTTGTCTCTTCTGGCCAGATAAGTCTTCCCACCAGTTGTTCTGGAAAGGCCTAGGACTCATCTCTCTATTTTCCTAATTAATGGGAGATGATATATTGAATTAGCCGGTTTCTCCATTCTCGTGTGTCTTTATTCACCATGATCTCACCCACAGACTACTGCCCAATTATTTTATTTGCAGTTAATAGACCAAGGAAATGATTTTTGGGAGCTGATAGGTCTGTCAGACAATATTTTTCTTTAGCTTGGGTTAATTCAACTCTCTATTCATCAGGAATTTTTTAAAAAGTCCATCAGCTGGGTCTGGTGATACATATCTTTAACCCCAGAGGTTGAGGAAGGAGGATCAAGGGTTCGAGATCATTTTGGGGTTTATGTCATATTTGAGGTCAGTTAGGGCTACCCATGACCTCGTCTCATAAATATCATTTCTCCGTGATAAGGTAAGGATAATAGGAAGTGGTTATTGATAAGGAGTGTGTTTAGAGAATGTTTGGTAAAAGGCACCCACAGTCAGGAGTCTCTGAACTACAAGCCTGAATGGATAAGTCCCCAAGGAGGGTAGTTACTTTTTACACAACAGCTCCAAGGTTAGAGATTTAGCATAGAAAAAAGAGAGAGAGAGAGATTTAAAAGCTTCGCTAGTCTGTGGACAGCTGAGACCGAGAGTGTCAACATAGAAGACATAAGATCGACAGGTGGGGTGACGCAGCTGTCCTTGGCCTGGAGAGGAGGACCTCTCACATGTGAGGGAAACTGTAAGACTTATAGCAACAGCTGCCACGGCTGATTACCCCTCCCCCAGGAGCACGCTAATTAAAATGTATACCGGCTATTACACACTGTTGAAGCAGCTGAGAGAGAGTCAGATGAGCAGTGAGAACGAGTCAGATGCTGCTGCTCTAACAACCACAAACTTACCAGCTTCAAGTTCTCCAATGGGTGCACCTTGGACTGGCAGGCTCTAGTTTATACTGCCATCTGGTATGTTACGCCATACTGGCACAGCCCCCACATCTGAAGTGCTGAAACTCCTCGCTGCGGTGGGGAGGAGCATGGGGCAAGTGTTTAATCTGAAAGTCTTCTCTCAGGGAGTGACCAACGTTTCCTTCTTCACATTTCATTCGCCAAGGCAAGTGTAGGAGAGGGCGGTCCAAGTTATACCAAGACAGAAAACTCCATCAGTGACAACCAAAAAGTAAATTCTATTTCCAACCACTAGTTAATGTCAGGGTCTTAACAAATCAAGAGGTCAAGTGAGGGAGCATCGACAGTTAATAACCACAGAAAGTGGTTGTTATGCATGCTGGCGTGGCCTTCCTTTCTGAGGAAGTCTATTTAAGGAGTTATCCATGAGCGTCTGATGCCCTAGAACCCAAAATGGACATTTCCTGAAAATATCTATAAATTGTATATTATCACTAGAAAGGGAAAATTATTTCCTTTGCAAGTGAGTTAATGTATTCAGAGTGAGTATATACAATGCAGACATATGAACCACTTCCCTAAGAACTTAGTCTGACCCCAGTTTAAGAAACACAGTCCTGGGCTGGCAAGATGGTTCAGTCGTTAAGAGCACTGATTATTCTTCCAGAGGTCCTGAGTTCAGTTCCCAGCAACCACATGGTGGCTCACAACCATCTGTAATGGGATCCGATGCCCTCTTCTGGTGTGTCTGAAGACAGCTACAGTGTACTCATATAAATTAAATTTTAAAAAAAGTTAAAAAAAAAAAAGAAAAAGAAACACAGTCCTTACGATGCCTGCTAGACATGTTATGATGCTGTTTTACAGAGAGGCAGCTAAAGTTGGTAGGTCCCTATTCTCACTGCATGAGTCAGAAGCAGCCGAGATTTGCCCAGAAGCCCCATGGGCATGCTGTTATCCCCTCTCTGTTCCCTGATAACAGCATGGGACATGTGGAGAGACTGCACCCTATGTGGTTCAGGAGACAACTGGGAGAAAGTGAAGCAGCTCGCCAGCTAGACTAGGGAAGGAGTCTCAGACCTGGCATCTGTCGTAATCTTGAGTATAGTCGTAGCAGAGGGAGCAAATGCGTTGTTAATGGCTTTCTGAACTTTGGCTTTCGAAGCCCAGAGATCCTTGTTTTTCCTGGCTTTGTCAAAAGCAGGAGCTGAGAGTTATCCAGAAGACACCCGAGACCTTCTGGGTAGGTCCCAGCAGAGCTGTCTTTGCCTGGATGTAGAGTGTGCATCAGCTTTTATAAGTCCAAGCCCTGGGGAAGCTCACAGGCCCGTGGTGTTAGCCTGCATTGCCCTAAGTGCTAATGGGCCCTAAAGGAGTTCTTAAGCCGATGACAGTTGGAGGGTGGGACTTCAGACAAACAGAAGGCAGACTTTCACTCAGAGATGAAGCTGCTTTTATTCACTGTTTTTAAGTTATAAATAAATGAGGTCCATCTAGCCCACTAGGAATAGTATCGGGTCAACTAATTTTGGGGCACATGACAGTAAAACTCTAAATTTCTTTAAAAATGACTACTAAACCACGCCAGACACCTCGCTGAGCACTCCTCCAGACTGTGACATCAAGTGCTCTCTGCTGCGTTGGGGGCTGAGTGTCATTATCCCAATTAGAGGTAGGCAGACTGAACTCCAGGGAGATTACCTCTTTTCCCTAAATGATGGAGCTGGAAGACAGCAGTGTTCTGTGTTGGACGTCTGTTTCCTTTTGAAATACTCTTCATGAGTGATTTACTCAGTCGATAGGCTCGTTGCAAGTCAAGAAGCAACAACCTTAAGTCTCCACTCAGTGCTCCCTCTTCAGGCCACCTTTCCAGTTAGTACTGGTTTGATTTGGTGCAGAAAGAACCCAACACTCCTTCTCCTCCTCTGCATTCTATCTGTTTTTTTTCAAGACCACGTTTCTCTGTGTAGTCCTAGTTGTCCTGGAATTCCCTCTGTAGTCCAGGCTGGCCTCTAACTCAGAAATCTGCCTGCCTCTGCCCCCCAAGTGCTGGGACTAAAGGTGTGCATTGCCCTACCTGGCCATCATTATTCTTTTTATGAGTGGCTATAGGCTCGTCAAGCATATAATGCTGTCACATAATATTTTAATGCTCTGTGAGGGTAGAGACCATAACTAAACCTTTGCCTACCACCTATCATTCCTGATGTGTCACCTTTCAATTAAGGACTGATTTTATGGAGTGTACCTATTTTATGGTTAGCTATTTTATTTTGCTCATTATGAGATGACGTATGCTTTAAATTTTAATGGAAATCTTTGTTTCACAAGCATGTTATCACATAAGGTGCTTACAGTTCACTCTGAGTCATGCCACAAAATGTCTAGAGTTATTTAACTATATTTTCATACCCTTAAAATATGGGAAGATGAAGCCTGCAGACAACAGGAACAAAGAGCTACCACCAACTAGAACCTGTGATATTAGATGCTTGAAATTTAGCTATTTCCAGATAGCTAGAAGTCGCATGTTATAAAATGAAGACGTTTTTATAAAATGAAAATGAGTAGGTGCAACGTATAGTGACCACAGAGTCAACAAGGGGAAAGTGATGAGGCACATGGGACGGAGTTGTCAAGTAGACATGGTCCTCACGCAGGATATCTCACAGGTAACTACATTCAGCACCTCACGTCATCATTTAGAAACATCCAAATAGTGCATGAAGTTTGTACTTCCTAGTTTGTAATGTCTCATCTTCTCAGGATGAAATGTATGCTAATAGTGAGACCTAGTGCAGTAGGGATTGCTATTCTCATCATGACCAATGCCCTTGAACTAGACCTGAGGTCTTCTTAAGTCAGGAGACTTACTTCAGACTGGAGGCATGGCTGAATGTGGAGGGTTGGCCTGGCATGTGATATTCTGGTTAAATCTTCAGGATTTCAAAAAGCCAAACCTAACACAGATGTTATATTTTCCTTATTTCTGCAAAACATACTGTGACAAGTATAAGAAGTAAAATTCCACAAAACATATTGTGATGAATACTGGAAGTACAATTAACAAGTGTTAGGAAGTTCCCGAAGTGTACAAGATTTACATGGCTCCTCCAACTATATAAAAAGAGTAACACTGTGTGAGGAAAGGAGATTCCTCAGTAGAGCTGTCCCAAAACTGTGCATGAAGCTCCAGGGACGCAACTTTCAAGAGTTATCACCCTTGGTGAGGTGAGCTTTTTCGGTGATGTAACTTCCTGCTCCTGTAATCCCTAGCGGTTCACTAAATCAGATCCAGGCCCACTGTGGTTCCCTGTCTAGAATAAGTAGAGGCTTGTTCACATGGTCCCAGGAAAAGTCACAGAACATGGTTTTTGAACCTGGGGCCGAATGCATGCAAGGCAAGTATTCTACTTATAAGAGCCATCCCCAGCCCAACCCTTATAATTTATAACACATATTCCTAATATATACATGCATATACATACTGAACACTTTTGTCTTCACATCTAAGGTTAGGGAAGATAGGCAATGGAAGATGGAAACAAACTACTTTTAGGTTGAGGCCATTGGAATAGCTAGTCATGTAAGAGCACACACATGTAATATGTGGCTATGGGTGGTTTAGACGACTGTTTAGGATAGCTGCTCTTGCTTATCTTCAAACTAGCATCTTGAAAAACCATATATAGGGCTGGAGAGATGGCTCAGCGGTTAAGAGCACCCGACTGCTCTTCCAGAGGTCATGAGTTCAATTCCCAGCAACCACATGGTGGCTCACAACCATCTGTAAAGAGATCTGATGCCCTCTTCTGGTGTATCTGAAGACAGCTACAGTGTACTTATATATAATAAATAAATAAATCTTAAAAAAAAGAAAAACCATATATATATATATATGTATATATATATAATGTACGTATATAGTGCATATATAAATATATCTTGAAAATTTGAACATATCTATGATCCATCTTCCTACTTTAAAATTAATGACACCACACAAAAACTTAGTTTGGGTTAAAGTTTACCATTTTATTTCTTTTTGTCTTTGAACAATGAAACCTTAGCAGTGATTTTTAATTAATACTGTGTGGGCCTGGTGAAGGAAGAGGCAGATTTATAAACCAGAATAGAATTCAGAAAGAAATCAAATTATCTGATAAATGAGTAACCGTCTGGATTTAATGAAGAGATGAAACACAGGAAACAGCTTTGATTACCTCTCAATATTTAATTAAAATAAATTCTGTCATCTCTCTTTGCTTGCCTTGGATATTTTCTCAAGTAATCTTCTACCTATCTGGTCACTTGAATGGGCTGGCATGGTCTCATTTATAAATGTCAGAAGTCTTGACCAAGTATGGAAAGCCTTTATGGTAATATCTAATTTAAAAGCTCTGTCTTTCCCTACTTCAGAACTGACCTGTAGTTGACCGCGGCATCATTCAGACTGAGAAGAGCTTCGGTTACATTTTCTTTCATTTTTCTTGCCCATCCTCTTGCTTTAAGGTCTTTTTTTGGGCTCAGAAAGATCGTGAATAGAGAAACAGAGCTAGCTAAAGCATCTTTTCCTGTCCGTTTTCTGAGGCTGCTAGACTCGAGCGAAGGTGTTTCTGGGACTTTTCAGAGTCACGAGTCCTGGTATCCTTTTCCCCTCTGCTGCGATGCTACGCTTGCCCTTGAGCAGGTAACGGCTTCTGAGACCGGAGCATCAAGCTCATGTGACCTGTGTCCAGCTAACTAATCAAAGCTTTGTTGGTTTCGTCTTAAAAGAAATTAGATTATTCCCAGCTGGGAAAACCTACAGACATCTCCAAAGGCATTCTCTTAGTCCTCTTTGTCCCACATGGCTTGCTTTGTGAAGAGTACCCCACGGCATCCTCTACCTAAAATGCAATTCAGAAGAAACAGTCTCTGTAGAGATTCAGTAAGCTAGTTCTTACAACTCCTCACACGATGGGTTTCTACTCTGATCACTGGCTGAGGCCATGGCTTAAATCCCAAACGAACAGAATTCTATTCTACATTCTTATTCAAATGTAATAACCAGACAGATTGGAAAAAGCTTTTTGAAAATTGTATTTTGATATTAGGCTAAACATATGGAAAAAAAGAATTTACCTCTACTGTGATAGCATATTCAAAAACATACCTGAGATGGGTTAAAGGTTAAAATGCAAAAGAAAATGGACAGAAATGCAAGAAAGCCACAATGCTGTCAGCTTTCTTCCAATCAAGCCTTTCTAATACGATGCGGATGCTAAGAAACTATCAAGGGAAAGGAACCATCAGCTGGGGTCTGTAAAAATGAAATAATTCCACATGACAGGCATTGTTAACTTTGAAGATGAATCACACATTGTGAAAGTAATGGACAGAAAGGACTTAATAGCATTCAGTATATAACGAGATCATTAAGCAGGATGTGGATATGGCAGAGATGAGCAAGGGATAGAAATAGACATCTCAAAAAAGAAGATACACACACACACACACACACACGCACGCACGCACGCACGCACGCACGCACGAACGCACGCACGCACGCACGCACGCACGCACCTGTAATTGAGAGTTCTACCACACAAAATAACCTGAGTGTGTATGACCTGTTCTCCCTCCCCCCTCAGTCTTAAGCTCTGTCACTCTCTGGCTCGTTTTGGACTTCCTCCCTGGGGTCTAATCTCTGTTTTGTTCCCTGATGTTTATACAATGTAAGATGGTCCACAATGGGTGTTCATGTGTTTGTGGGATGATTGTATAAACGAATGAAAGAATTCACAGAAAGTAAATTGAAATATTTACAGGAAAATTCACCTTCCATGCTGAATATTAAAAACAGCAAATACCAACATGGGTGAAGCAGTGTATTCTCATTCTTGAAGGGTGAAGGCACACCATCTTGGTTAAATGATTTCATGTTTAGAAATGTATCCTGAGACAGGCGAGAGAGTTGGCTCATGGTTAACAGCACTGATCGCTCCTGCAGAGGACTACGGTTCAATTTTCAGCACACACGTGATTGTGCACAACTGTCTGTTATAGTTCCAGGGATCTGATACCCTTTTCTGGCCTCCTGGGCATTGTGTGAACATTGTACTCAGACATATGCAGACAAAATAAAGTAAAATATTAAAAAATAAATTTATCCTAAGAAAATTATTATACAAGTGTACAAAGACACATTTGACCATTTAATACTATATTTTTAAGGGAAAATTATTATTCAGTGAAATACCTGTTAATAAATTAGAAATCGACAGTTATGACAATCAAACAAGCAAGCATTACTTAATCATTAAAAATGACTTTACAGACCTGTATTTATTGACTCTGTGTTTACATCAAAGATATTTGCATAGTCAGATATAGTGGCACCTGTCTATAACCCCAGCATGTGGAAAGTAGTGGCAGGAGTTCTAGGAGTTCAAGGTCATCCTCAGTTAATTTGAAAGCAACATGGGCTACATGAGACCAGGTCTCAAAACTCAGTATATAGTTTAATTCTGCTTTTGCAAGATGCTTGCAAGGTTGGCTGCCAAAATGTTGGACACAGTTTACTTGAGTCATTTGAGTGGTCATGGATAATAGGCCCATTTTCACAGCCTGGGCATTTTCTAGGAGGCGTAGAAATGGAATAAACAGCTAGTGTGAATAGATCTTTTAAAAAGTGATTTAATTCAGTGTGTGTGTGTGTGTGTGTGTGTGTGTGTGTGTGTGTGTGTGCGTGCGCGCGCGCGCACACACACACACTGCATACACATGGAGTCCCGAGGACAACTTTCGGTTGTCAGTTTTCTTCTCCTGTACATTCTAGGGATCAAACTCCACTCATCAGTCTTGGGCAGCCAGCGCCTGTACTCCCTGAGCTGTCTCACTGGCCCCTCAACAGAGTTTTCTTTAAAGGTCATTATCTCCTTTTAAAGAATTTCTTAATTAATTAAAAAAAAAGAATACGGATGTATCAATTGATTTTTTTTGTTGTTGTTGTTGTGTTTTGGTTTTTTTTCCCCTTCTAGTTTGTGATGATTTTCTTATTTATTGTTACTGCCACCTAGTGGGCGAAGATTCATTTACTATTTTATTATTTGAGATGATAGCTTGTTTTTTTTTCCCTTTCTACACATGGCTCTTTCAGAGGTGAAAAAAACAAAACAAAACAAAACAGCAAAACAAAGCAAGCAAACAGACAAGCCTGGTTTGTTTACATTATTAGACACCTAACAGTCATTATCCAAAAGAAATAATTCCAAAATTTATTCGTAAATTCGTAAAAGTTCCCTTTAGAAACATACTCAATTTATAAGTGATGAAATAACACTGTGCCTTAAAATTGCATGTGGTTAATTTTTCCCAAGGTGTTTTCATCTTTTTTAGTTTGTTTTTGTAGACAGGGTTTCTTTGCGTAGCCCCTGCTGTCCTGGAATTGGCTCTGTTGATTAGGCGGGCCTCAAACTCAGGGAGATGGGCGTGGCTCTGCCTCCTGCGTGCTGGCGTTCAAAGGCATGTGCTGCCGCCACCCAGTGCTTTCATAGATTTTATGAACTTTGGTGACTGTTAGCAAGCTGTGCTCAATTGTGACTGACAGTCATTACATCCAGGACACTAAACATCCTTTCCCTATTACGGCGATTGTCTTTAGGTCTGATATGTCAGTATTTGATTGTTTCTCATCATTCTACAAGTTTTATGTTACCCACAAGTTGCATTCAGCGTTAGCACTAAGTGAAGCTGCTGTGAGTAGCCATTAGAAGCCTTGACGCCATGGGTGACTCAGGCTCGCTGGCCAGGGCTTGCTCTGAGCTGCACACCAGATCAGTAAGTTTCTATTACATGGATGGTCCCGCCATGGTTGCTTCTGGCTTCACTGTAAAAGCGGAAAGCTGGGTTTGGGCCCGCGGGCATCCGGCACGACATTGTGCAGTATTTTAGATCTGTGCCGGAGATCGCTGATAACCTCGAAAGCAGAGATTGTAGTAAAATACAGCAGACACAGCAAAACCAATAGGGAGTGGGGTATCTGAAAGATATATTAATTTGTTTGAGATATAATTTAATTATAACTCTATATATCTTAATTATCAAACAACAGCACTGTAGTATCCTTCGAAATTTAACACACTGCTTTCCCAAACTTTCCTGAGCAAAACCCATAACCTGAACATGGTTTCAGCCTTTGCTTTCAGATTTGTCTCTATTTTTCCGGAACAACTGCAGAACCATGAAAGAGAGCTAGTCTCTGAGTTTCTAGCCTGTACCTAAGAAGGATATGCTTTGTTGTTACCTACGAAGATGCAGGTTAAGGGTGTGAAAAGGCTTTCAATGTTCTGTTCTGTTTGTTTGTTTTGAAAGGAGAAAGTATAAAAGGTACACTTAAAACTCTAAACTATGGAATAAAATTATCACTATCTAGTCATTAGAACAGAATCAGTCCCTGGATCTGGATGTGGCTCAGTGATCTAGAACGTACCCATCACACACAAGGCCCTGGGTGTGACCCCAGCACTACAAACCAATCAATGAATGAAGAAAGAAAGAACCCAATCAGCTCCAGCCTTTGAGGAGGCCATGATCGCCCAAAGTAGGTTGAATTCAATTGAAATCTAGGTTTAAATAAATTCAATAATAAACAAACACCATTTCCTTACATTTAAAAAGTTTGCTTTTTTTTATAAAACAGTCTCTCATGACGCAGCCTCAAACTTGCTCTGTCAGAGGAGGACCTTGAACTCCTGACTCCCCTGACTCTATTTCTGAGTGAGGGCCTGACAGACAAGACACAGAGCCTTGTACATGCTAAATAAACACTCTATCAATCAAACTGCACCCCCAGCCCATACCTTGTGAAGATTTATTCTTTAAATAATAAAATAGTGTTAATTTTAAACTCAAACATCTCATTTGTTATTGTTTGCTATTGTTTCAGAGTAACAAAACAGTTGATTTTGATACTGGTTCGCCACATTTGTTTCCCTACATGCCTTGCACCTTTCAACCTCCACAATGTCCCCGGGAGGGTGTTTAGTTCATCATCTTACTCCTCCACAAAAGGACTTCTAGATTGTGTGTGCTCCCTGCCACACACAATGCTCGTGCAAATAACACTACGTGTAAGGACTGTGTACTACTCTGCTTCTGGTCAGTCTCGCATTACCTTGTTGTCTTCTAAGGCCTGTCATAATTATGCCCATAAAACTCTTATTTTTAATAGGGAGCCTAATGGCGATGAATGAGCTGCAGACAAGATCCCATTACAAGAATCCCTCTGCAAAGGAAAGCTCTGGATGGAAGCTAGTTCCTTCTTGGGCAGAGAGCCTGGGGCAAGTGTTTGTCTTGTGTAGTGACAGGGGATTCTGTGTGAAGAGAATCAAGGGCTTCCCCGGATGACACAAGTCAACTCGACAATAACAACTGGGCAGTGGGCACCAGTTCATCTTACGTAGGAGGATTAGAACTCACCTGAGGTGTGGTTCTTCAGGGGGAACAGAGTAATAGACATTGCGAGCTTCCTTGCTTCAGATTCATCAGAACTAAACTATGAATGCCCAGATTCTGGAGCCCTTAGGAAGGTAAGAAACAGCATGGTTCCAGTTCATTTCAGTTCACTCACAGCAGGTCTCGTGGGCCAGGGGTTGAGACTCCCAATGGCTCTTCAGCACTCCGTGGTCAGTCGCAACCGGATGGAACAGCTGAGTCTTCGTGTTTCAGACCGTCCCACCCTGTGTCTAGGGTCAAGTTTCCTGAATAATTTTCTCTCCCTTTAGTTTACTGTAATGGATCATGCAACTCATCTAAAATTGCTAGGATAATTATAATATCCAAACCTCACTGGGTAGACTTCGAAAAGTCAGAATAAGCCGTGGTTTGCAATCAAGTCTGCCTGTTAAATAATGAGGCTCTTTTAAATAGAATAACACTCGAACCCCACACCCCAAAGATCCTAATTGAATTTGTACAATATGGGGACTGGGCCCATATATTATTTCTTTCTAGAGCTTCTAATGTATTTACAGTGTGCATCCAGCATTAAGAACCCCAAATCTACAACACCCAGTACCAGAAAACACATGACTTGTTGTAGCTTCTAGGTGGGGAATGACATGGGCAGTGGTGTTTTGTTTTGTTTTGAGACAGGGTTTCATGTAGCCCAGATTGGCCTCAACCTCACTATGGAGGTGAGGATGACCTTGAACTCCCAACTCACCTGCCTCTACCTCCCAAGTGCTGAGATGACAGGTGTGCACCACCAAGTCCAGTTTATGTGCTGTGGGAATTGAATCCAGGACTGTATGCTAAGCTAACACTCTGCCATCTGAGCCAATCCCCAGCCCCACCAAGTTTTCTTATGGAATAGATTTTCGTATGGGGTCACTGAGGGATAGAGAAGCAGATTATTTCCTACAGGATTCTCTGGTTAGTTCTTGCTAATCATTTTGATGATAAAGTATTCATTCAACATCCTATGTTTTACACTAATAGGTGAATATTTTCTCATTATCTCCTTGCCTCTCATTACTAAGTCAGCAGTGCGCTAGCAGAAACGTTCTGTGTGCTGGTGTGTTTGCAGAGTTTGCTAGCTCTGCCTCTGTTCTCTTGGACTGACTCACATTTCCCCGGGAAGCCCTTCCCGAAGGCTCCTGGAGAATGCTTTGAGACTTCATCTTTTCTCTTTCAAAGACATGTGTGTGTTTCAAATAGACAGTACTGTGTTCATTGTTTTATTTGGTTGTTTGTTTTTGAGGCTGAGTCTTGTGTAGGACAGAGTGACCTTGCCTAGATCTCCTACTGTCGCCTCATGCTCCCCAGGGCTACCATGCCCGGCAATGTTTAACAATCTCGATGTACTAAATCCACTTCTACTATTATAGCTGTGCTTGTGTAAGGCAAACAGGTTCTTCTTACGAGAGCGTAGATCTGTTTCGTGTATCTGTTATCACCTGCTGACTTTGACTGTTCGTAATGTCACAGGACCAAAGGTCGTCAGTACTGTCAGGGTGAGTGGGCCATTGTGAGATCTCAAGTCATATTCTGAATGACTGCGGTATTGCTGCTATGTATACGGGGAACTCTGGTGAGATGGTTCAGTGGGTAAAGAGCTTGCAACAAAAACCTGCTGACCTAAATCCAATCCTCAGAATTTACATAAAAGGGAGTAAGAGAGCAAGCTCCACAAAGTTGTCTTTTGACCTCCATATATACACCCTGAAACACTACCCCCAACTGATAAATAAAACTTAAAAGCATATATCTCTCTATCTTTATCTCTATTTATTTATATCTATCTATCTATCTATCTATCCATCTATCTATCTATCTATCTATCTATCTATCTATCTATCTATCTATCTATCTCTCCAGTTCAGAGGGACTAGAATTCTGTTTTGCTGTGTTTTAGGGAGACATGACATTCATAACGCGTACCAGCCATGACTTTAGCCATGTAGATATTCTACCAAATGTGGCACACCAGCCTCATGACGCCATTTTATAAATATTTAATACCGCTCAGCCTGTGGTATTTGAGGCGTAAATCCTGGCAAACATTTATTGGATGAAGTGTTCCTCCTGACCCTGTGCTCCTGGGCTGCCACATTTCATTTGCAGCCTGACTGAGCACAGCTGATACGTGAAAGGACCCTTAGTGGGGACCTTGAGGCAGGGGGCCAGACCAAACTGCTGGCTTTCTGGTGTACGAGCCATTTGGGAGGCCATTAAAATATATTAAATAATTCTAAGAGGTAGGAGGAAATAGACTCTCCAAAGAGAATTCAGAAGCCTCTTAATTGAATCCCTCATGAAATAAGTGCCTATTGATGTTAAATACTGGCAAGGACTGGTACTGTCCTGAGGTCCAATCGAGGGAGTTAATGTAGTGGATTGCTTTCCAAGGAAGAGGCTAATATGTGAGTTGGAGTTATGGCCCTGGTTCTTTCTGGTGAAATCAGGACTTCTTTCCTGATTTCCATCTTTCTTCTTCTAAGTGAGTAGTGAGAACCTAAAGACTTGAAGTAATTTCCTCACATTGCCAAGATGCTAGAGCTGAACTATTTGGACATTCGGTAATAAGGACTCTGAGGGCCCCTCCTTTGATGCACAAGTAGGATCCAAGATGACCAAAGTTTCCCATTAACATCACGTCCTTTGTTATCTGTGGAGAAGCCTATGCTTCCAAAGGCATGGGACACTGTAGTAAGTACAAAAATGTTAAGTGATTTAATCTCTCTCTCTCTCTCTCTCTCTCTCTCTCTCTCTCTCTCTCTCTCTCCCAAGAAAATCTGTCAAATCTGTATATCTTTTGATTTTAAAATTTTTAACATCAGTACCGGTGTTATTTTAGTTACAACCTTCACTTTTATCTCTAACAGATATTATATCCAAAATCTTGGAGTGAGTGGCAGAAGCAGCATCTTGCTTATTTTAATATTCAATCATTTCCCCTGTCAGCTTGAAGCGAACAGACAAAGGAGCTTGTGATGATAGCCAGGAAATTGTGGAATCCGCTCTTGTTTTGATGTTAGGGGGATATGCCTGTGGAATGTGCAAATTGAAAAGCATCAACCATTCTATCAGAGATGATCCTTTGAGGAACTTCCTTACGAACCATTAGCTCTTGAACTGAGATGTGCATCACGGGACGGGCTCAAAGACATAGTGAGGCAGCTGAACACCAGAACACCAAGGCTCCCGGCCACAGGCTGCTTTCAGAGTGATCTGATTGCAGGTTCTGTCAGCTCATCCCGGACAAGGTTCCTTAGATTAGGCTGGTGATGAGCCGCAGTGAGAGCTTGTTCTTCCACATCTGTGACTGACAAGGGAGGCCATCAGTGAGGAAAGAGGGGCTTTGGTTGAAGAACCGTGATCTTCGGTGCACATGAAGTCCTGGGCCAGATTTTTTTCCTCTACGTATTTTTGGCAAAATTATCCCAACACCCCAATTAAGAAAGGGGTGGGAGTATGGAAAAATTTGCAACAACAAATTCCCCAGTAGAGTCATCACATGTGACTGTGGTTGCTATAACAACCACCATTATAAGTCACAGCAGTATTACTACAGAGTAAGGGGACCTAAAGTTAGAAAGTATGTGTCTTTTCTATACAGTAACACAACCCTCCATGATTTAATTAGCTTAGCATAGGATTAAAGCCTTAAACACTCTGTTCTAGAGTGTATAATTGTGTGTGTGTGTGTGTGTGTGTGTGTGTGTGTGTACCTGTATGTGCATGTGTTCACGCTAGTACATGTATGTAAGCTGATGCATGTGGCCTGTGTGCAAGTACATGTGAAGGCCAAAGGTCACCTCACATGTAGTTCTTCAGGATCCACCTACCTGTTTATTTGAGTCAGGATCTCAGTGACCTGGAGCTAAGTAGTCTGGGCTGACTAGATAGTGAGCCCCAGAATCTGTTTGTCTCCACCTCTCCAGTTGTGGAATGGCACTTTGCCATGAAGTAGAGTTGCCTGGGAGGAAGGAACCCCGGTTGAAGAACCGCCTTGATCAGGTTGGTCTGTGAGTCTGTCTGTGGGAAATTTTCTTTTTTTTTCTTTTCTTTCTTTTTTTTCTTTTTTTCGGAGCTGGGGACCCAACCCAGGGCCTTGCGGTTGCTAGGCAAGCGCTCTACCACTGAGCTAAATCCCCAACCCCGGGAAATTTTCTTGATGGCGAGTTGAGCCCCCTGTGGCTCATGCATCCCTTGGCAGTGGGCCTGGGCTAGGGAAGAAAGCTAGCTACTTTAAGTTCTGCTCAAACTCCAGTTATGACTTCCCTCAGGGGTGAGCTGTGACCTCAAGGGGAAGGTGAAATACATCTTTTCCTGCCCACCTTGCTTTTGGTCAAGTAGTTTCTCACAGCGACAGAAAAGCAAACGTGGATTCTGGGGGGTCAGAAACAGGTCACCAGGCTTGTGCAGTGAGCACTTTACTGACCAAGCCACCTCCCCATTCCTTTAATGGCTTGGTTTATAACAAATTTTAGGGCAAAACCCTGGACTCCAGCAGTCCCAGAGAGCCAGGCTTCGCTGCCCATCCCATGAGTTAAAGATTTGTGAAAAAGAGCAAAGCAGAGTGAGACTTGGTCCCTGTGGCTGCTTTAGGAAGCAGAGCAGATTAAAGGGTCCAGTGACCCCCACCCCATCACTGGGTACCGACCTGAACTTTAGGTTCAAGGACAAGAAGTGGACCAAAGGGCAAGTAGTATGTGTATTCAATCGGTCTGGGTCAAGGTGTGGTCCCACGCACCATTGTCTCAGGTTGGATTCTGCCAGGGAGTTAGAAGAAGTTCTTTCCAGGCGTTCTCATGGCCTGGTTGTCTCCATTAGGGCGCAGCCTCACCACCACAGACAACTGTTTCATCTGAGTGCCTGAAGGGGCAAGGTATCAAAGGAAATGGAAGGCCTATTGCTCTGCCCCCACCCAAGTAGGAGACCCACGGAGACGCTAGGCTTTTGCTCGGATTTTAGGTTGCCTTGGTCCTAAGTGAGGACCGAGTGGACTTCTACAAAAGTTGTTTCTAAGCTGTTCTCCATGAGCATCCATCTCTCCTGACTGCTGCGGCCACTCTAACCTGCTCACAGGGTCACTGGAACAGCAGAGCTCACTGCGCCTGTCACTGCGAAGGTCAAAGGGTAGAGACAGGAAGTGAAAGGGTAGAGACAGGAAGTGAATCTGTATGTTGCACTGGACTTGGGGAGTCCGTGATCTGAGAAGGCAGCGGGTTAGCCAGACACGTGAGCAACATCTCTCCAACCAGCACTTCACAAAGGGGTGGGAGGAGGGAGCAGAGGCTCACTCCAGAGCTCAGCTGTCTCTCTGGTCAGGGGGCCAGCCACATTTCTGAGCTTCTCTCGTTATCATTCCTGCCGCTCTCCTATTCTGTGGACGTCTGAAGTCAGGAGGAACAGGCACAGAGCAAGCACCTGCAAAGACGTCCTCTAATGCCTCTTAAAGGGTCCAGGTTCCTGTGTCCCACCACAAAGAACAGGAGCAGGAACTCATGGTAGAAGTATAGACGGTTCGTTAAGAAAGAGAAAGCAACCCCGAGAATGGGAGCGGGTTAGTGAGCCTCTGAGGGTAAAGCCCCCAAAATATTAGGCGTGACCCTTTATAGACCATTTACAGAGCACCTGCCTTTCCCACGATTACACAGCACAGGCCTTTACTCTGCCAACTGGCTTCTTTCATATGTTAATTTGGTGCCCTCCCCCCACCATCCCCATCCCCCAGTCTTTACTCTTCCACTATGCAGTCACTTCTTGAAATGCCCAGGCTAGTTTGCATCTGATGGTATCGACCTTTTACACCAGGGGTATTTGAGGTACAGGGCTTGCGGATTAACTCAGAACAAACCAACCATTAATGGTATGAACATCCATTAATGGTGTGAACATGTTAAGCTAATAACAGCATGCATTGGAAATTCCTTTTTTTTTTTTTTTTTTTTTACAATATGGAATACAAAAGTGTTGGTTACGAATAAAGACTAAGAAAGTTTTTGATTCATCCCTTTTCCCCTGGGGAAGAGGTTGTTCATTCCTGAGTAGCCCTGAATAGACATTGGTCTAGGTGGGCTATATCCCAATTCTTCCAAATCTGTCTTGTAAGAAAAATCTTTACCTTTTCAAACTTAAAAAAGACGTGTTCATTGACGGTTTGGTCAACTGCCTCAGAGTCTAGCTATGTAGCCCAGGCTAGCTTCTTAAATGGGTTGGATTTGTGCAGGACTTCGATATTTACCCATTATCCTGTTCTAAGTCAGAGGCTTCAGGGAAAGTTTGAAGTTAAAGGAGACACAAGGAAGGAGCTAGAGGGGGAAGAAAAGAGGAAGGAGCGGGCTGTGTTCTCCAAGTCAATGCTTTGAACAGCAGAATTTCAACTGACGAGGAAAACTTGGGCAGGTCTAATCTGACTGGCTTTTCAAAAGCAGCATAGCTTGCTTGAGAGTGCTGTTGTTACATGCGACCCAAGTTTGCCTTTAAAAGGAGATAATACTCTCTCTCTCTCTCTCTCTCTCTCTCTCTCTCTCTCTCTCTCTCTCTCTTTTTGCTCCTGGTACATAGGACAGCTAGAACAGCTGTTCCTTCAGTAAGCTCTCCTTTCCTTAACCACAGGGCTGGGATTAAACCCAGGGCACCGGCAAGCATCCATCGCTGCGCTGCATCCTCAGCCCATGAGCTCCCTTTTATATTTGATGGATATTATGTTTCTTATATCGAATATATCTTATATATTGTTGTGCTTCAGACACCACACTTGAACACAGCTAAAAGGCAGAGGAGTGACTTGTAGCATGTCTGCAGAGCCTCTCAAGTTATGAGCGGGTTGTCTCCCAATTCTAATACTGGTTGATGCAAGCCCCGCTATAGTGTTTAACTACGTTGCTAAACTATAGGACGTAAACGAGAGCAGCATATCTGTATGATACTATTAAAAATACAGAGATTCACCTGCCCATATACAGATTTCATCTCATTTTAATTTATTATCATTTGACTTCTTTCCACAAACGATTCGGGACAACTTTTAAGAAACACACGTAAGTTGCATATAATACAGGCATTGAAAGTCAGGCATAGCAGTGCACACCTTTAATTCCGGCATTTGGGAGGCAGAGACAAGTGGATCTCTATGAGTGAGAGGCCAGACAGGTCTACCTAGAGAGTTTCTGGACAGCCAGGACTATGTAGAGACAAAAACAGACAAGCAAGCAAACAAACAAAAAAGCAGACTTTGGGGAGATTTTGTTGAAAGGTACAAAATTACAACTAAAAGAAACAAGTTCAAGAGAATATTCAGGCTGGAGGGACGGATGATCCAGGGATTAGGAGCTCTGCCTGCTCTTTCTTCTAGGGAACCTGGGTTCAAGCCTCAGAACCTACCAGGCGGCTCACAGCCATCAGTCACGACAGTTCTACGCATCCAGCATCCTCTTCTGGCACTGCACACACATGGCACAAAGACATATATTCAGGCAAAGCATCCATACACACAAAATAAAAAAATAAAAATCTCAAAAAGAGACATTGCATATAACTTGGTAACTGCAGTTCAAACAATGCTTTTTACATCTGAGGGTGACTGAGGAGGTATGCCTTGAGTTTTCTCACTCCAAAGGAAACAAAAAGAGCTTGAGATAATATATTTGTTAGTATGTTGTTAACATATATTAATAAATTTTTCTCAATGGATAACATGTCAAAAATCTATGTACAACAACCCCTATATGTTCCGGACCGCGGGAACATCAACAGAAACCCTGGAGAGGGGAGTGGGGTGGATGGGACAAGAGGCCCAAGAAATGGAGACAAGACAGTATTCTGATCAAGTCTCATTTAATCAAGCAAAAAGCACTTGCTTATAAGCAGAAAAAGAATCACACAACACAAACTGGTAGTCAGGGTAACGATAAACATACATCACACCAGAAACCAATGGCATTAAGTTTTGATTTCCCAGAAACTTCTTACCTACAATAAGTTTCAATATCCTGAAATCTCTAACTAACAACAGAGTGAAACTCGTTCTTGTGTAGAAGTAAGCTAGCAGAAAGTCTCCTGTAGTCTTGACCGTTGGTAACCCCCATGTATGCTACCTGGAAACAAGGGTCCATGAAGTGGAAAACACCTAGCTCAGTCAAAGAAAGGCATAAGCAGGCTGGGTGGCCTCTGACACACATGTACAGCTTTTGTCAACTTAAATATAAAGTATTATATGACAATTAAACAATACAGAGTATTACCAAATAAGAACATAAAAGTTAAACATACAGTTTAAAGCGTAATGTTAAGAGTGAAAAATTTCACCTCATGACGATTTCAAATGAACAAACGCGAGGAATTTCTTCTACTTGATTAATTGATGAAGAGACCAATAAAATGTTAACATCTGATCCTAAGGGTATTAACTTATTTTTAATTGGCACATACTATTTAGATGTGTTTATACGAGCTATGTCATATTTTGACACCTGCACACAATTTGTAACCATTACATTTGGATAATTAGCAAATCCATCACCTCAAACATATATCATTTTTTAATGTGAAAAAGATGCAAAAATCTTTGTTTCCAGCTATTTTGAAATATGCAGTGTGTTATATTATGGGCACCCTACTGGGCTATGAAACACGGTAATTTGTTTCTCCTGTCTGGGTTTTTATTCTCAACAACTGATCTCCCTGAGTCTTCCTTTCCAATGCTTCTGTTTTAGTTAAGGTTATCATGACTAAGGCCACTTGGAAAGGAGAGAGTTTATTTTGTTTACAGTTCCACATCCCTGTTAATCATTGAAAGAAGTCAGGACAGGAACCTGGAGGCAGGGGCTGATGCAGAGCCCATGGAAGATTGCTGCTTACTGTGTTGCTCTTCAAGACTTGCCCAGCCTGCTTTCTTATAGAACCTAGGACCACCAGCCTAGGGATGGTACCACCCACAGTGGGCTGGGCCATCTTATATCAACGACTAATTAAGAAAATGTAGGGAGATAGTAGCAAAAAGATCTAGTTCAATTCCCAGAACCCATGTATGGCCCATAAGTAGTTGACCAACAGAAAAAGAACTCAATGGTATTTTGAGGCTGCATGGTGGAGTGGGCATTTAATTCAAACTCAGGAGGCAGAGGCAGGTGGATTTATGCCCTCTACAGGCCAATATTAGGCTATACAGAGAAAGACTGTCTTGAATAACCCCCAAAAGAAAGAGGAAAGACAGACAGACAGACGGACAGATGGATAGACAGACAGTGCTCTACAGGCTTGTCTCCAGCACCAATCTTAGGGAGGCATTTTGTTCCTTGAGATTCCTTCCCATCTTGCACCAAGTTGATTAGAATCGTGCAGGAAAATAGGGGGAAAAAAAGAACGTATTTATAATTGTTAGTAAAAACTGGCAAGAAGTGGGCAGAAACTCTGAGCTTGTCTCTGTCAAGCTCACAGCAGAATCACGACTTAGAAAGACATAGAAACAAAAGCCAGGGATTACACTTATAGAGACAGTCTCCTGGTGGCCAGGTGACCAAAGGTTTTAGGATAAACTGAGGCAGGCTTGCTTTGGATACCCATTCACAGTACATCCAGTCCATAAGAGGAGCGATGGAGAAAGCAAGGCGGGTGTTTACTCAGTGTGGTCACATTTGAGAAAACAGACACGGATGTCTAGCGACACCAGGTCCACCAATGTGGTGCTGACATGAGCTTTAGGCTTAAACAGAGGAAGGACTGAGGCGGAGACATGGGGTCTTTCTGCGTAGTTCATTGGCCCAGATGTGGGGTATCTCAGTTCTCATTCTGGAAGATAGCCCCAAAGTCCCGCTAACCCGACTCTTACAAGATGCTCACCTCTGTGTTCAGGCGCAGTCCCAGCCACTGTAGATAACGGCCTTTGTCTGGGTATGTGTGGGAGGGCTGTGCAATAAGGTGTCTGTCCTGCTGCTCTGGGAATCTAAGGTGACTAGAGAAAGGTTAAGGACAAGGGCTTGTCTCTGTGCCTGTAGCCTAAGAAAAGAAGATGGAGCAAAGGCGGAAACAGTGTTTTATTCACGGGAGTCCATGCATTTTAGCAAAAGGAACCTTTTATCTGGGTACCTGTTTCAATGGAGGTCTTGTGGGGTGGTTCATCTTCGTATCCCTCATAGGGTTTTACTGGAGGCATTCGAGTTCTCAAGACCTGTTACACTCCAGAAACGACAAAATGCTCTCTCCCTTCCTCACCCTCTTCCTCCCCCTCCCTCCCTCTTTCTTTCCCTCTTTTCCTCCCCCTTTTCTTTTCTTGACAAAGAACATTTGAATCTTATTATTTTTACTGCAACTTAATGCTGCCCATTTAGAACAAAAGTGGCCATCTTAGTGCCATAAACCACAAGCTTTGGGTCCCTTGGGTGGGCTTCATTTGCACACCAAGTCTACCAGCCAAGTCTAAGAGTCACCCCCTTTCGGAGTGACTGAGTTTTCAGTATCTCTGAGACAGACAGCTGAGTGCAGCCCCCGCTCCTCACAGAAAGCACGCCTACTCAGCACGTTTGTCGTCTCTGGAGCTTCAGCTCATTCTGTTGTCTAAGGAATAACAGAAAAGTGGTTCCAGAAACGAAGATCAAGGTCAGGGATGTAAAGGGAATGGTCAACGTGTGACCATTGCTGTAAGACACCGCAAGAAGAGCGAGTGTGCGTTCGTGTGTATCTGTATGAAACAGCTTTGCTGTAAGACACTACAAGAAAATTGTGTGTTAAGTATGTGTGTGTGTCTGTCTGTATATAAGAAAAAATTGCTGTAAGGTACTGCAATAGTGTGTGTGTGTGTGTGTGTGTGTGTGTGTGTGTCTGTATACAAGAAACAGTATTCTACAAATATAATTTCTCCACAAGACTTCTCAAAAAGTAACTTCAACCACAGACAGTTTCTCTGGATTTTACACAGTTGGTGATTTTATTTTTAAAACGAGGGTAGAGGATCTGGGGAGATGGATGTCAGCAAAGTGCTTGCTGTGTCAACATGAGACCCTGAATTCAGACTCCCAACACCTGCGTAAAGGTAGGGTGTGCACATCTGTATCACCAGCCCTGAAGGCAGGGCACAGAGAAAGGAACATAACTGGAACTCGTTGGCCAGCTATGTCTAGACAATAGATGAGCTCTAGGGTCAGTGAGGGACCCTGCCTTCAGGAGCTATTATTGAGAGAAACTATTGGAGAAAATTTCTTTAACTCACCTAAAGCACTTCTCCATGTGATCATAAATTTGGTTTATTGTGATTAGAAAAAAATAATAAGAAGAGAAATAGAGGACATCTAATGTTGATTCCATGTGCACGAATGGGGACACACACAATGCCACAAAGATGAATGCAGTTTGATTTTTACCGGACTCTAGTCAGTGATTGGGGCTGGGCGTGAGCACTGTCTTCACAGCCGGAAAACTAAGATGTCCTGAGACATAAAAGCAAAGTGATGTGTTTTGTGCAGAGGGCAGTGGGTACAGCTAAGCCTTGGTCTTGGAGCTCCTGACTGGTTCAGTTCTTTTCCAAGGCATCTTCCCTTTCTTGTGATGCTGGCTTTGTTGGCTTCATTGCTTTTGACAAAGGATCCATCTGGATGTGGCCACAGTGGGTTGATTCCTGTTTTTTCCGAGCTGTCCTTGCTCCCTCCAGACAGCTTCTCATGTAAACTTAATGAGTGTGCTCCATGTGGCATCCCCAAGGACGCTGATTAAAACGTTCAATAGTGCAGAACCAGGGCCACTGATGACCATTGTCCCTTCAGTCCAAATAGTTATGGCTTGGGTGATGAGTTGTGTAATGGTGGTTAGTTCTCCGTTAAGGAACTGGATTGAAAGTAGAACCTTATTTCTTTCGGGCCACTGCACTATTGTTAGGGGTCAGCCACGGTCCCTCTGACTACAGGGAGAAGTGAAGTGAGAAGAAACTCCCCTGTAGGCCTAGGAACCCCCAAACAGCTCACACCACCAGCCACTGTACTCTGACGGTCCGTTAAGAGGCAGAATAACACGTGTCTTGCCTTATCCCAACATGTCACTTGAATCTCTGGGACAGAAAAAAAATTATTTGCAGGTTTCAGTCAGCCTCTGATTAGTGATGTCTGAAAAACAATTCAAATCACGTACTGGAAAGAGGCCAGGAGCCCCATCTGCCAAGAGTTTGTCTTTCTAAATTGGGTGCAGTGGGTAGCTCAGAAGGAGAATGACACACCTCTCATGAATATTTTCATGAACCCTCTCAGTCTCGGGAGAATCCGCCCATGCACTGTTAAATTGTGTCATTTGTGGGAACACAATGGCAAGGGCTTAAATTGGAAAGCAATACAAATTTAGCAAGAAAAACGTTTTCCATTAAAAGGTGGCCTGCTGCTTTCCTGTGTCCAATTTAAAGACCTGGAGGGACGTGAGAAACAGCCACATCAAATGCTAGTCTAAACTTGGCATGCTACTTCAGTGTGCAGTGGAATTGCAGAATGTCTGGGAGCGAGGGAAACACATAAGGCAAGGAGGAGAGGACTCAGAGGGCTCTGGACATATCCCTCTCTCAGCTCTGCCTAGGATGCTCATCAGTAGAGCTGATTGGAGCTTTGCAGAGGTATCAGGAACTGTAGGCACATCCTCCTCCTGGACCTTAGGAAAGTCTTATTTTCAATTTTGAGGTGAAGGCTGTGGGGTACAGAGTGATTAATAAGTTGATTTGTTATCTAATGGAGAACTCATTCTCTGTATAAATCATTTCTTTCATTTCTCTTACATTTCAGTTTGGCTCCCATTATAGCCTTGAGGAAAGTAGAGACAGGAAAAGGGAAGTTAAGAGGAGGTGTGCCTTTGCGTGTTCTGAGGAACAGAAACAATTATTGAAAGACAGAGGAGAATACCATGAGGAGGATCAATAATTTATATTTGGCTAGAATAACTGTAGTTTCAGTGCTAAGTGTGGTGGCCCACATTGTAATCCCAGCACTTGGCATGCTAAGGCAAGAGGAGTACCATGCATTACGTGCCAGTTTGGGGGTACAGAGTGAATTCTTAGGGCCTGAGGGTACCTAATAAGTTCAGGGATACGTGGTAGCCCTGGCTTTAAAATCAACCAACAACAAACAACCAACAACCAACCAACCAACCAACCAACCAAAGAACTAATCAACTACACACCCACCCAAGCAACTAATTAACCAATCAAGCAACCAACCAACCAACCAACCAACCAATTAACCAGCCAACCAAGCAACCAATTAACCAACCAACCAACCAACCAAACAACCAACCAACCAACCAACCAACCAGCCAATCAAAGAACTAATCAACTACACACCCACCCAAGCAACTAATTAAGCAACCAACCAACCAATTAACCAACCAACCAACCAACCAAAGAACTAATTAACCACACCCACCCAAGCAACTAATTAAGCAACCAACCAACCAATTAACCAACCAACCAACCAAACAACCAACCAAAGAAATAATCAACCACACACCCGTCCAAGCAACTAATTAAGCAAGCAAGCAACCAACCAACTAACCAACCAGCAAACCAGCCAGCCAAATAATAGTTTGAAGATAATCAAGTAAGACATTTAGGTAGAGGGGTACTTGAACCAGAAACTAGTATCCGTTACTTTTTCTTTCATGTACACCACCCTTCTTCATCTCCAGCCAAGATGGTGTCCTATTCCCAGCTAAGGAAAGCCTGTTTGTCTGAGGTTCTTGCCCATATGGCATCATCTTTTGTAAAGGCAGGCAGATCTGGCTAGGGTCTGTGCGCCATGAGCATAGACTGCTGGTGCATGTGTACACTCAGCAGAGTTCATGGTGTCTCTGAGTTCATGGTTCTTTGTTTCTTCGCTTCTTTCTTTTTTTAATTGGATATTTTATGTATTTACAATTTCAAATGTTATCCCCCTTTCCCAGCTCCTCCCTCTCCCATCGCCCTCTCCCTGCTTCTATGAGGATGCTCCTACTCCTACCCGCCCATTTCCACCTTAACACCCTGGCATTCCACTATACTGGGGAAACAAGCCTTCATAGGACCAAGGGCTTCTTCTCCTATTGATGCCAGACAATGCCATCCTCTGCTACATATGCGGCTGGAGCCATGGGTCCCTCCATGTGTATTTTAATGCACTTTACATCCCTCTCACTGCCCCCTCCTGCTCACCTCTTCCCTCAATCCCTCCTCCTCTTCTACTCTGGGTGGGTGGCCCCCTTGGTTATCCCCTGACCCTGGCACATGAAGTCTCTGTGAGATTAAGTGCCCCCTCTTCAACTGAGATCAGACAAGGCAGCCCAGCTAGAAGGACACATCCCATGGAGAGGCAACGGCTTTTGGGACAGCTCCTACTACAGTTGTTTGGAACCCACATGAAGACCAAGCTGCACATCTGCTGCATATGTGCAGGGAAGTCTAGGTCCAGCCCATGTATGTTCTTTGATTGGCAGTTCAGTCTCTGAGAGCCCCAGTGGTTCAGGTTAGTTGAGTCTGTTTTTCTTCCTATGGAGTTCCTATCCTGTTCTGGGGATAGTCTTTTCTTATAACTTTGTTTGTTTTGCAAGAGTGAACTGGAAAATGCCATTGCTCCTTCAAAGAAATGATAAGAGTAATGATTTTCAGATCTTTAAGCAGAACTGAGGCAAATATATACTTGAAATTAAAAAAAAATACTAGATTTGGAAAATGTTATATAAAACTTTAAATGATGCATTGATTGTTACATTTAATGTAACAGAAAAGGTTTTAATTAAATTGGAGGAAGTGAGGAGAGACCTGGGGATCTTATTCCATGTACTGTGATTTATAAAGGAATCAGCATCCTCCACTCTGTCATAGTCCCTCTGTGAATCAGATGTAACACAGTGGAAACAAACAGGTCCATCTCTATTGGTAATTGTCAAGTGGCCAGAGACTGCCTCTGTCTGCACCCCAATTGTGAGGTGTCATAGCCCAGGGACTGTCTTTGTCTGTATCCCAATTGTGAGGTGTCATAGCCCAGGGACTGCCTCTGTCTGCACTCCAATTGTGAGGTGTCATAGCCCAGGGACTGCCTCTGTCTGCACCCCAATTGTGAGGTGTCATAGCCCAGGGACTGCCTCTGTCTGCACCCCAACCGCTGGGTATTTCATTACAAACACCTGCCTATTAGATCTGAGTGTCAATTATTTACCTTCCAGTGAATTCTCCCAGAGGAAGATCGCTACCCTGGCTGATGACAAGACTGTATGTGACTTCACTTAACTCGCAGTTTAACTTAACTGCAGCTGTAAATATTTTTCAATCTGAAAAGTTGATATTCAACATTTTCTTCCCCTCACATGCTTAATATTTTGGTAATTATTTATTTACTTGATGTGGGTTCCAAGGACTGAACTCATGTTAAGCTTGGCAGCAAGGGCCTTTACCCACTGGGCTGTTTTCCCCATGGCTTCTCCTTCCCCACCCTGCAATCCACTTCTTCCTTTCTCCCTCCTTCTCCCTTTTATTTTTGTCTTGACACAAGGTCTCACTATGTAGCCTTGACTCGTTATGTAGGCTAGTGCCTCCTGTCTGTGAGGTTGATATGAAGGAGCTTCAGATTAAGTTTATAAATGAGCCTAAGAATTAAGCAATTGTACTGTAACCTGCCTTGGGAGTTACTGCATTGTTTTGAGACATCCGAGGGATGTGTCCCTCATCTTCAGTAAGTAAGTTAAGGAAGAAAGGATTTATTTTGGCTCACAGTCCCAGAGGGATACAGACCATTAGGGCGGGGGCAGAGGGGGACATACACAGCAGTGGGAAGGTGAGGCCTGCATGGCGGTCAAAACGCAGAACACAGAGCAATTACATTAGACACAGGAAGCAGAGAGAAAGACCAGGGGTTGGGGACAGGCTACAAACCCCAAAGTACACCCCCTGGTGACAAACTTCTTCCACCAAAGCTGTACCCCCTAAAGATTCCAGAACCTTCCCAGACAGCATGGCCAGCTGGGAATCAAGTGTTCAAGCTCATGAGCCTATGTATGAAATTTCACACTGAAACCATAATAGCCATGGAAACCAGCCAGCAAGGTAGGGAGAGAAGAGGAGGGAGAGGGAGGGAGAGGCAGAATGTCTCCACCCATCCTTGTCAACCTTGCCTTTTGAGAATATGTGTCTCTCTCTTTCAAGCTGAGCTTGCCAGCTTGACTGGACTGGCTGGAGAGTGAGTCCTGGGACCTTTGTGTCCCTGCTGTCTGCAGTCTTAAGGCTAAAAGATAAACCATCTCACCAGGCTTTTTGCTTGCATGGTAGGGACCTGGAAATACCGGTTTCATTTTTTATAACTAGTATGCAATCCACTGTGATATCTCCCGTCCTCTCTGTCCCCATAGCAACCATTTATCCCCCACCTCTGCAGAGAAGCAAGCACCCCCTTGGACTAAACCTTTGAACTATATTATTAGCAGACCACTCCCTTCCACAAATCCCAAAGTGCAGAAAGTTATCACATGGCCTCTGAAACCTAAAGTGGAATTATGCCCCATTTTCCCGTAAGCCAGTCAGCTACGGTTCCCACCAATATATTTGGGAAATGCATTATTTATGACGGCTCCTTTGTTCTGTGATTATAAAAATTCATATGGCTACTTCCTTAGTGAAGCATGTCACGTGGGAGCAACCTGAATTAACATTTCTGGGACATGGTGACTCAATTTTGGCTCACGATAAACTACCTCTTGTTCCCTTTGGAGCGAGAGCTGTGTTTTGGGTCAACAGCTTCATTGTGACATTACTGTTCTTTTTAATCTGTTTTTGTTGTTAAATCTACCTCTAAGAGTCTGTCCATAGCGCAGAGACAAATCTAGATACAGCGGCCCTTTCCCCTGTACTCGGTTTCTTGAAAGTGGAGGAGAAAGGAGAGGGAGAGGGAGGTGGGAGAGGGAAAGGGAGGGAGGGAAGAAGGGAGCGAGCGAGCGAGCGAGCGAGCGAGAGAGAGAGAGAGAGAGAGAGAGAGAGTCTGTCTTAGACATCTTCTATCATTAGAGTAGTGGTACTCAACCTACCTAATATTGTGACCTTTTAATACAATTCTTTATGTTGTGGTGACCCCCAGCCATAAAATTATTTTCATTGCTACTTCATAACTGTAATTTTTCTACTGTAATGAGTTGTAATGTAAATATCTGCTATGTAGATGGTCTTGGACCACTCCCATGTAAAGATCATTTTGCCCGCAAAGGGTTTAAAGCTTCAGGTTGAGCACAGCTACCTTGGGGCTTGTGTTGGGCATGGTCACACACATGCTCCTGCGAGTTCTTGTTGAATTGTGTTTAATTCAGAAGAGCAGGAAGCAGGCATTTCATTTCTTTTCAAGCAGTTGGTCTTCCTACCTTAAATAGTCCGTAGAGCCACCCTTTTTAAAGAATAGTTCATGGTCGGCAAAATAGTTTCTGACTTTTAAGAAAGGAATAAGTAACAGGAATTAAATAAAAATATACCTTTCTTTCATCTTTATTAAAATATTTGAAGAGTCAACCAGCCAATAATATAATACTTTACATTTCTTAGCACAGAACATATTTTTCAATTATTTATCATGAACAATTTTTCTATCTTCTTAAAGGATGGTGTTGGAAACAGTAACAGCAAAGTTCAGCCAAGTACGAAACAGACAACATGTTGAGAAATTCAGCTAAAAAAGTTTAACTGTAATTTTGAAATAGAATTTGAAATATGAATTTGAGGGCTGGGGAGGGGAGCCTATTGGTTGAGTGAGTGCTTGTCTGGTGTGCGCGCATGTGTGTGTGTGTGTGTGTGTGTGTGTGTGCGCGCGTGTCTGGGTTCTATGGGAAAGAAAGAGTTAAGTTTGACTCATGGAGTACAGTGTGATTATCTACAGCATCTGTGTTTAGATTCTGTTCCTCTTTAAATAGTTAATAAACACAGGTGCATTGATTTTATTCATAAGATTGTCAAACAAGGTAGAAAATGAGAGTCAACTCATCAAAGTTGTCCTGACCTCCACACATGCACCTGTGTGCACATGGAAACACACACACACAGACACACACAGACACACACACACACAGAGACACACACACACACAGACACACACACAGACACACAGACACACACACACAGAGACACACACACACAGAGACACACACACACAAACTGTTCTAAGGGTTATAAAAATCTACTGAGTATGTTATTTAGTATTTACACGAATTATATGAAATCGCAATGACGGTCTTGGTTTTCTCCTCTCTGGAAGACTGATCGAGAGGCTTGACGAGTGTGTAAGCTAAATGCAGCAAAGATCTGAGTCAGGATTCATAGCCCAAGCCATCCTTACTCAGCCCCTGACTCTCTTTGTAAAGAATAAAGAAGATTGGGTGTGGAGTGTCAGACATTCAGTCAGGAAATTACATATTGATTTCATTCATTGGTTTGTTTTGTTTGTTTGCTTGTTTGCTTGTTTTTAGTGCAGGAAATTCACTCCAGAACCCCACATGTGCAAAGTACATTCTACCACTGGATTCACCGTCAGTCTTGTTAATTTTATTTTGTTTATAGATATTTAGGGGCACCTCGTGATCATTTAATATGTGTATGTGGCACGCAATGATCAAATCAAGGTCGTTTGTGTAATTAGACTAGTAATTGCGTGCGTTTGGGAGACGCAGCGTGTTGTCTTGACATGCACGTTCTTTCTGCGCTGATCAAAGCTGAGTAACTCGCATTCCCATCTTCTTGTCTTTGCTCCGGGTCAGGGCTCTAGCGTTCCCTTTTAGCTCTTCACAGACTACACACATACATTCTTATGAACCGCAGGTCGTCTCCGTCCCTCCCACATTTTGTAGAGTACTGCAGCTTCCTACTTCTGTCACCTGCGTGTGGGTTACGTGATGTTTGCGGATAATGTGAGCTGCGGCCTCCAGCCTGAGTAGAACATGTGGGCCACCTGAATCTGGGCTCAGCGCTGCCGCTAGTGTGAGGCGTAGATGTATGTAGATGATAAACTGAGCTCAGTGACTCACCCTGCTATACAGCCTGAGCTTCCTTCTCTTCAGCCCCGCAACAATTCTGTTGTGAATGTCAATATGGAAAAGCAAAAACAATCGTGCAGGGAGTATTCAAATATCCACCACCCAGGATTTGGAATTAAACTGTAAAAAAAAAAAACCCTTTGTTTTGATTTCACTAGTATCCATAGACAACGGTTCTGCTTCTAATATCTGTATGTGTACCATGTGTGTCCCCAGTGCTTGTAGAAGCCAGAAGAGAGTTTCAGATCCCCTGGACTTAGAGTTACAGGTGGCAGTGAGTCACCATGTGGGTACTGGGGACAGAACCCAGGTCCCCTGTTAGAGCAGCCAGTGCTTTTACCTGTGGAGCCATTTCTCCAGCCCCTAGAAGTATGCTGCCATGTGGCTTGCTTATAGAAATAATAATGATGTCACTGGCCAAACCAGATTGTGTTGCAGTAACCACTGCTATGGAGATGGCAGCACCTGTATTCTAGCCTATCTACTATACTATTTAAGGTCGTCTTTAAAGTGTACCTTAAAAAGGTTTTTCCCTCCTTAAACCACTCTAGCTGAAACACTCTTTTAGGTATTAATCATTTGAATGCGTCAGCAAACGTGTGTTTGATTCTAACAGATCGGATATTCGCGTTTCAATCGTATTACCCCACAGCACCCACGCCCGCCATCGTATTAAATATGGTCCCCCAGTGTGTTTTCTCTTCCCTGTTTCTCTCAAGTCAATATCCGGTGGGAGAAAAATAGATTCTAAGAGCAGGAAGACTCCCAGGCAATTTGCTTTCGCAGGACTGGTTCACTTCCTTGTCTTTCCAGAAAGGTGGGGCCTTAAGTTTTGATTGGACAGAGTCTTTATTAGGTGTATCCATGAAGTGGTTCTCATCTGAAGACCTACGAGGTCAGGGGCCATTGTTACACCACAGGGACCTGGCTGCTTTAGAAGCATTTCCTTGATGGTAATGGTTTCAAAGGACAATATCCATATTTTAATTTGGCCGTCTGGGTGTCGACCTTAGCATCAGCATCTCAGAGACTGTCAGGTCAAGCACCACATTGAAAATCAGGGAGAAGAGGCTCTGACTACAGAAATGCCCACTGGTCCAGGATGATAGGAGCAGAAGGGGTCAAGATTCGTGAGAGGTCTGCCCCAATCCTACCTTCTCTGAATGACTGAACTGAATGCTACGTTTAGAAAAATGTGACTTACAGTCAGTTGTTGCAGTGGGGAATGTCATTTCTGTATAGATAATTTCAGTGCATGTGAGGGTGTAAAACATGCAGCATTCATTTGCAAAAATGGAAATGTTCAGAACCTGAAGGGGATGAAATAGTTTCTGTAAAGACTCCCCCCGCCCCACCCCACCTCTGACACACAGTTATGAGACTGGTCAATTGCACACAGTCCGCAGAATGGTGGCAAACTGAGGCTTTCCCTTCAAGTTTCCCCAGAGAGGGATCTTGGTTGAGGGACGAGGTGCCCGGAAGTGACTTGACTCTGGCGAAGCACTCTCTTGTCGCTTCCGTTCAGAGAGCCATCAGCGCATCTCAGGTGGCCTTCGTTCCGTGTGATGGAAGGCAGATGGGTTGCTGGAGACTTTTTTTGTGGAAGACACCGTCAGAGTTTTGGAGGAGTTTCACTGCGGCACATTACCTGCATTTCAGATTTTTGAAGTATCAAAGAGAAAAAAAAATCACTAGAATAGGGTACGGGGTGGGAATCACAGGTTTGAGTGATAGTTGCTTATGGAGAAGACTGTGTTGCATTCGGCCTTCTAAGTTTGCTCTTCCCTTGACCTGTCCTGTGGCACACTGCAGGACTCTGGTACACACAGTCTCACCACTTCCACCCCTGTTAGCAACAGCAAGGTTTCTAGGTGCGGCAGTCCATGGCCGGATCCTGGTTTTGATAACACTAGGCTGGCATTTGGGGCAGGCTTCAGATTTTCTGGCTGAAACTTCCTCTATCTCAGAACTTCCTCAGTGGGAGTAGGCAGGGAGTAGGGACAGACTGAGGGTACTGAGCTGTGCTCTGCCTGGCTGAGAGGCGAGGGGAAGGTCAACAGTAGCCCTTTGGCTTTGGGTACAGCGAGATCCAGGCTAGAAGCTGACTTTCCTACTATAGGTACTTGGGGGCAGCAGGGCACTGGGAAGAGGGGGTGCTTGGTCACTCCCATGGAGTCACTGTGATGGCACAAGGAAAGGACTTAGTGAGCCCTACGTTGTAATCTCTAGGTGCCAGGGAGGAGTGGCACCCATCAGCAGGCTTGCATGGTTCTGAGGACAGTCCAGAAAGAATATTAATTCAGGAGATTTATTTTTTTCTTGTTTAAAATTGAAAATAGAGTTTTGAAAATATAATATATTCTGAGAACAGTTTCTCCTCCCTGAACTCTTCTCGGATCCTTTTCAACACCCCTCAACCAAATCCACATGCTTTCTTTCTCTCATTAGAATACCAACGGGCATCTAAAAATTAATTATGCAATAAAATAAAACAAGACAAAATAAAAACAAGTAAAACAGAATAGGAGGACATAGCATAGAAATCTATAGGAGAAAAGAGCTAAAGGGAAAAAAAAGTAAGAAACATATAAACAGAAATACACACTTCCACACTCAAAAATCCCATAAAAACACACCAGAACCATTGTGTGTGTGTGTGTGTGTGTGTGTGTGTATGTGTGTTTGTGTGTGTGTGCGCACATGTGCATGTATGTGTACAGGAGACCTTTAAGAAAAAATTAAAAAATAAAAATGGTGTCACATATTATGAGACAATAACCCTCTAAAAATGGCTTTAAGTTCATTTTGTGTTGGCCATGTGCTGCTGGGAAATGTGTCTGTCCTTAAGTTGATTATTATACCCAGTGAGACTCCCTAGACAAGGACTAATTTTTCCTTTGTTATCAACTGGAGATAGCTTCTGTGCTAGGGATGGGAGGGGTCTTTCACCCACTTCCTGCCTCAGTGCTGGGACCCCATCTGGTCTAGAACTATGTAGGCTCTGTACTTTTATGTGTATGAGGGTTTTGTCTGTGTGCATATATGTGGCCCACATCTGTGCCTAGTAGCCATGGAGTCTCGAAGAGGACATTGGATCCCCCAAAGTTACAGATGGGTGAGCTGCCATGTGGGTGCTGAGAACTACACCCAGGTCCTTTGCAAGAGCGACCAGAGATGCTTAACCCAGAGACATCTCTCCGGGCCCAGATCAAAATAATTTTCATTTATCTTAAGCAATTATAATATGGTTGTCTATTGTCCAACTTTTAAGCATGAAGCATTTTACCATGTTTTCAGAAATGTATTATGTTCCAAATAGGTTATTTACTATAATTTGCTCCAACACCAGGAAGTGAGAGTATTTATAAATGAAACTGGAGGTGCCTCAGATTCCAGATCAGAGCTAGAATATGAAGGAAGAGGCTCAATTCCAGGATAAAGTTTGGGTCATGGCCCTACCCTTTTCCGAGACCTTAGTGAAACCAACTGGCCACTAACAGCTGCAAGAACGAGGGTGTTCTGTGAAAATAAAAAACCCTTAGTGATTGAACTCTTAAAACAGTGTAGCTCACAGATCCTCTCACTGTTCAACAACTATCACATCTGTGCTGGGCACAGTCTCAACAACGGGGGCTTAAACAAAGCAGGAAAGCCCTTTGCTTTATCCACACCAAGACCGTGGGATCAGGTGGCCTCCTCTGACCTTTGAGCTTCTTCTGGTGATCCTGTGGATCTCTTATGGATGATGGCAGATTCACGTCTTACTTACGCAGGTTGGCATCCCATGTTCTGCTCAGCCTTTGCTCACGTAGATTCTGAGACAGGAGCAAGGGTCTAAGAAGTTGGTGGGAAGAGGAAAGGACTGGGTTGAGAGTTCTGGCCTACCTGGATTTATAACACTTTCTAACTGGATCATTCAGATTGTTGCTATCTCTAGTTTCCAAACTAAAGGGTGGAAATAGGTCAAAAGTACCTGAATATACAGTATTTGACTGACCGGGGCTTTGTCTTCCTGTGGGGAAGCAGCAGCTAACATTGTAACACGTGCCTTGTAATAATGTAATAACGTAACAAGTACCTTGCCTCGTGACTCAGTCTTCTTTCATATGTCTTAATTTATTGGAATCTCATTAGGATCTGTCTTAGTTTGTTTTGTGTTCTGACAAGAACCCCAGGGACCCAGTGATTTATAATGAACAAGAATTTATTGGCTTATGTCTCTGGAGGGCCGGAAGCTTGAGTTCAATTGAATTTCAGCATGAGTTTAAAAGGGGACATTCAATACACAGCACAATTATTTAGGTAAACAGGAGCAGTGCTATTTGCACAAGTGTGTGTGTGTGTGTGTGTGTGTGTGTGTGTGCGCGCGCGCGCGCACGTGCATACGTGTGTGCTAAGGTTAGATTTTGTACAAGCAATGGTTTTTCACCAGAAATTAGCACAAAAATTTGCTGAGTAAGCAAAAATGAAAAATGAAACAATTCTGATGGGAGAGAAAAGGTTTGGTTTCACAATAGCTGGAAGGGAAGGATGAGTTTTCCAAGTTTCCCAAGCTAACAAGTATGACTGTGCTCTCTCTATGAGGAGACAAACAATATTTTATGTATACATGTATTTATAATGTCTTCCTTTTTGAGACGAATTAAAGATGATTCCAAACTTACTCATATCCATAGATAACCATGAACCTTGGATCCTCCTGTCTCCACCTCCTAAGGGCTGGGATTCCAGGAGTGTGCCACTATATCTGGTTTTTGCAGCACTGGAGAAGGAGCCCAAGGCTTAGTGAATGTTAGACAAACACTCTACGAACTGAGCCATATTCCCAGCTCTAACCCATACTTCTCTGGAGGCAGACGGAAACCAGCACTATGGGTATAGGTAACCAAACTTAAGGCATGGCGGTGGCTACCTAAGTTAGAAAGTCCTATAGTTTTAGTAGAAATGCCTAAAGAAACTTTACTGTGACACTTTAGGTTACAGAGTTGATGAAAATAAGGCCCGTAGAAAGAAGCATATGACAAATCTTGTGGTCTAACCGATTCATTGACTCCTCGGAGCCGTAATAGTTATGTATCCAATCTCCTTTTATTTGTATCAATGTTTCCTATTAGTTTCATACTTAACTGATGCTGGGGATAAAGGCAGGCCCCCAGCAGCCTTGTGCAGTATTTTCACTTTATAGTTATAGAAGGTAAGTGTCGGGAAATGGAGCAGATTTTACATGACAATTAACAATTTCTGAAAATATCCTCAAGTCTTTACTGCAGTCAACTCCCTAAGGTGGTAGAAACACATGAGTGGTCTTATAAGGAATCCAGTTCAAAGATTTATTTTTAATCATTTTCCCCAAATTATTATTCAGAAAATAATTTTTATTTCCAAAAATATTATTTTCTTATTAATTCCCAAATATATGTGTATCTGTGTAGGGCTAGGCACAAGTGAGTGCACTTCCCTGTGGAGGCCAGAAGAGGGCAGTAGAGTGATGACCTTCTAAAAGTCCTGGAGCCAGAGGTTCAAGTTTTGAACCACTAAAACCACTTGCTGCTATGGGAGCTAAGAATCAAATTCAAGTCTTCTGCAAGTGCAGTGTACTCTTCCAATCACTGAGTCATCTCTCTAGCCTCAGACTATAATTTAGAAAGGAGTTATGTTCCTCTAATTCCATTGCTCTGGAGGCTGAGGCAGGAGGAGCATATTGCTTTTGAGGGCTGTACAGTGAGTTCAAGGTCAGCCAGACTGAGTGACTGGGTAAGACCTTGTTTTCAGAGAAATAACCAAACAATGATAATAAATAAAACAGAAGGTTATGGTGGGAGGGTGGGCATTCTGAGGGAAGATAAATGACAAGTTAGCATTTAGCTTGGTTTTTCTCTGGGGAAGCAAGGGCATTTAAACTGACAGATCATAAAGAGAAATGCACTTTGATTTAGGCTAATTCATTACAATAACAGCTCAGTAACAGGGTCTTACTGGCAAGTTCTAGTGAGCATCCAGGAGGAAAGGCAGTATCCTGTACTCTTGTTGGAATTTCCAGAACAACCTGCCCAGTAACTTAGGGGAGGGGAGGCACTGGGCTTTTGATTTGACAACCTATGACTTCTGGAAACCTTTGCCTGGTATCCATATATATGGGTATTTATATATAAATGTTACGGAATAATTCCCATAACATCCTTAGTGTTAGTTATCCCTCCTCATTTTCTCCTCTGTCTTAGACACACTTAAACCCTCAAACCTTTGTTTCCCTTTCCTTGTCATGTCACCTATGTTCTACCATCCCACCTTCCCTTAAGATCTTTCTTCCCACCAGTTATGACAGCACATGCCTTTAATCCCAGCACTCTGGAGGTAGAGGCAGGTGGATTACTGTGAGTCTGAGGCCAGCTTGATGTACAAAGTGACAAGACAGTCAGGACTGTCACTCAAAGAAACCCTATCTTGAAACACCACACACACACACACACACACACACACACACACACACACACACACACACACACACTTCCCTGCCTCAATGCCCCTCTTCTAGTCCTGGCTTCTACAGGTACTCCAAGTTAAACACACAGACTTAAAGTTTTGTTGCCGGGATCCATGTATGCATGGGAACATGTAGCATTTGTCTTCTTGGGTCCGGACAACCTCACTCCTCAGTCTAACTGGTTCCAGGTCTGTCTGTCCACTTACCTACAGATGTCTTCATTTATTTAAAGCTGAAAGCTGTTCCTTGTGTATATGTGCTAGATCTTTCTGATGCCCTCATCAGTTGGTAGAGGTCTAGGCTGACGCCACTTCCTGGCTATTGTGAATAGAGCAGCAGTGGACAAGGCCGGGCACACATCTCTGCAGTAGGAAACAGAATCCTTTGGATCCATTTCCAGGGCGCTATAGGAGGTCATGTGGTAGACTTATTTGTAGCTTTTGAAAGAACCTATTTCCATGAAAGTTGTACCAGTTTGCACATCAGTGAATGGCACCTCGATTTCATAGGGCCTCAGCAGTATCTGCTGTCACATATTTTCTTAATCATAGCGATTTTGACTTGAGTAAGGTGAAATTTCAGTGTAGATTTTGCATTTCCAAGATGGCTAAGGGTGTTGAACGTTTCTCAAAATGTTCATCCGCCTTTTGAGTTTCCCCTTCTGAGAACTCTGCCCTCTTTCATAGACCATTTTAAAGTTGTGTTGCTTGTTTTCTTGTTGTTTAGGTCTTTTAGTTCTTTATATATTCAAGATACTTTTTCTCTGTCCGACGTACTGCAGGCAAAGACTTTGTCCTTTGTGTGGGCTGACACTTGAGTCAATTAACAGTTTCCTTTGCTGTGCAGAAGCTTTAAATTTCATGAAGCCTGGTCTGTTGACTGTTGGCGCTCATTCCTTTGCAACCAGGGTCCTATTCAGAAGTTCCTTATCTGGGCCTGTACCCTGAAGCGAGTTCCCTACTCCCTCCTCTGAAGTTTCAGAGTTTCAGTTTTAACACTGGTTTTCCGTCTAACCAGAATGGAGTTTTGTGTAGTGTGAGGTGTAAGGATAAAGTTTTTCTTCTTTTGTAGATACTGAGTTGAGGAAGAGGGGTTGCAAAGATTGTAAGGACCAGAGATTGATGGAGACTGAGGTAAAACAGTATCTTCTGGGCATAACAGGAGCTGCACTCTCGATCTTACAGCAGCTGTGTTAGCCTGTGTAAGACCAGTGCAAGGTCAAGGCAGTCAACCTTCCAACCTGGGTGTGGAGGAGCTCACCATCCTCCTTCCCTCACTGAGAAGTTATTAACAGTTTGTGGTTGTTGGAATATGCTTGGCCCAGGGATGGCATTATTAGGAGATGTGGCCTTGTTGGAGGAAGTGTGTCACTGTGAAGGTGGGCAATGAGACCCTCCTGCTGACCACATGGGAGTCAGTCTTCTGCTAGCAGCCTTCAGATGAAGATGTGGAACTCTCAGCTCCTCCTGTACCATGCCTGCCTGGATGCTGCCATGCTCCCACCTTGATGATAATGGACTGAACCTCTGAACCTGTAAGCCAGCCCCAATTAAATGTCCTTATAGGAGTTGCCTTGGTCATGGTGCCTGTTCACATCAGGAAACCTTAATTAATTAAGACACATTTGATGGCTACTTGGGGAAGGAGAGTCGATTTTCTTCAAAAGGGTGGTCCCTGGTGGGTTGACCATGCTCTGCTCTAGGTCCTAAACCCATGAGAATGTGAGCAACACAAATCAGACTCAGTGCTCATTTAAAAAAAAAACAAACAAGTTCTTAGGAGGAGGTTGAAGAGGGTGGTGGTGTGAATCCAGGAGGAGTTGGGGGAGGAATGGGAATGTGTGAGACTATGATCAAAATATATTGTATGCATGCACGAAATTCTCAAGAGCATTAATAAAATTTGTATACTAAAGATAAAATTGAAAATCCAGTAGCTCAATCAGTGTTACTAAAGTCATATCACAGCAAGCTCTATCATTTTCTAAAATACTACAGGTGTGAAACCAAAACTGAAGTTTTAAGCCCACTAGTGTGATTGACATGATGTAATCCTCTCACTTACAGAGCTTAAAAGTCCCTCTCTCAGGTGATTAAGGCCAGAGGTATCTTTATTCTCTTATGTCATGATGCTTGAGTGATTGTGCATTTAAGAATTATTTGTGTTCGGTCCCCAGCTCCGAAAAAAAGAAAAAGAAAAAAAAAAAGAATTATTTGTGTATAGGTTTGCTTCAGAAGCAGACATTCTTTCCTCTCCCTCTCTCTTTCCTTCCCTCCCTCCCTCTCACATCCCCCTCCCTCCCTCTCACCCTCCCCTCCTTCCCTCTCACCCTCTCCTCCCTCCCTCTCACCCTCCCCTCCCTCCCTCTCACCCTCCTCTCCCTCTTTTAATCCTTCTTCTCCCACCCTTCCCTTTTCATTCTTTATTAACTCTTTTCCTCTCTCTGTCTCTGTCTCTGTCTCTGTCTCTGTCTCTGTCTCTGTTTCTCTCTCTCTCTCTCTCTCTCTCTCTCTCTCATTTTTTTTTTAAATTTTTGGTTCTTTTTTTTTTTTTCCCCTTCGGAGCTGGGGACCGAACCCAGGGCCTTGCGCTTCCTAGGCAAGCGCTCTACCACTGAGCTAAATCCCCAACCCCTCTCTCATTTTTTTTAACCAAAGAAAAGTTCTCACATAACTCAGCCTGACCTCAAACCTACTTGATCCCCAAGTCTTCCTCTGTGTTCATAAATGCTGGGTTTCAGGCATGTGCCTCTCCCACCTCTAACCAGAGAGAGGAGCTTTGATTGTCATCTCTAATCCGCCCCCGCCTGGAGATCAGCATTGCATGCCTCCAATGATAGAAACCTACAAGAGAGACCCCACTCTGAGGTGGGCATGGTAGATACAGAAGGGATTTCTCTGCTCATCCCAGGGCAGAACGCACTTGGGGCAGCAGCTTCCCCTCCCAGTGTGTGGCCGGGACAGTTGATGATGTGTACCTCATCCAGTCAAACTTTCAGCACTTGGTAGGTGGCATAAAGACCAGAATCTACTTTAGTAAGAGACATTATCTGATATAGTGTAGGGCGGCCCAATATCACCAGTGGATGGGCTGAGGGTCCCGATGGCAGCAGCTTCTCCAGCCTCTATCCCAAGCCTTTCAGCCGCCTTTCTTGGTCGGTGGCCATGGGCTTGAGTGTCCACAGAACTCTATCCATTACTAGTCTGACCAAGATCTCTTACTGTAACCCATGCCCAGCTGCTAACCCTGTCTGGAGTGCTCTTGTTTAGGGAATACCAGAGGGATTGGTGGGTTTGGGGAATGCCAATTTAACAGGATAGAAGTTTCAGGCTTCCTCGTACCTGAATTCAACTAATTTAGCTTTATTCCCTTTTATATCTTCTGTTCCCCTCCCCTTCCCTCCCCTCCCTTCTCCTCCCCTCTTTGCCCTACTCGTTTGAAATAAGAACTTTCTCAGCTGCTCAAGCTGGCCTTGAACTTATGATCCCTCTACCTTGGCCTCCTAGTGCTGGTATTATTACAGAATGCCTCCCCTCCCATGCCTGGGTACATCTATTCTCACCACAGTTAATTTTCCCTAGATTATTGACTATTAACCATTGCTCAGAAGAACAGAAATTCCAACTGTTTTACCCTGCTTTGCACCACAGTGTCTGCCTAGGATTAAGGATGAAACTGTATTTTATTGACCAGATGTGAGTCAATATGAACTCAAGGTTTCTGCATTTGTTCTCTAACCATATCATTGTCTTAAACTATACACACTCCATAACCCTAAATGTATTGAATGTAAGTGGTTTTCTTTGCTTCTCAAATGTGAGGATATATACTATTAGTTTAAATATTCCTCTTAGATGCTTATAATATTCTCCTCTTAGGTACAGTGGTCACATGAAAGACCGACCCCTGTTTCCTTGTAAATTTTTCATTATTTCTTGTTCTTTTAATTTTTCATGTAGCCTGGTCCCTCTGTCTAGCGATTGAATTCAGGTCATCAGGTTTGTCACTGACTGAGCCATCTCACCAGCCCCCCTTTAAGTTTGTTTCTTTGGTTTTATGAGACAAGGTCTTGCCCTTTTGTGTCGGCTGGCTTTGAACTTAAAGTAGTCCTCCTGTCTCAGCCAGTCTAGGATTGTAGCGGTGTGCCATCATACATGCATGTTTCTTTATTTTCCCTATGCTTTTTAATGGATGCCTAGCAACAAGTTAAGGACGTGTGACTCAATGTCCTCTGTCTTTTGCTATGTCTTTCCTTGTTCACTTGGTTACCCGGGAGCGAACCTGCTGACAGACTAGCAGAAGCCTTGTGAGCGCTTGAATAGATGTTCCTGTGGCCCAGCAAGGTTTCTAAGTGATTTCTGTACCATCTCTGCAGGAAGAGAGAGAGACAACTTTGTCCATTTGCTGCAATCCTCCTGCTTCAGCCTATCATGTGCTGGACTTGGAAGTGAATGCTATGCTCTACCTGGTTTGCCCAGAGTACTGCTTCTGGGCATTTGAGGACAGTTGCATGGCGGCTCTAGCCTGCCTCCAGAGACGATGATCTAGGTGTATTCTGCGGTACTCCACCTCCCATTGTTTGGATTCAGGGCTCAGTGCCACTATTTGTCTGTAATTTGTTCTTTCTCTTTTCTTTCCTTCTTTTTCTAAAACCAAGTTGGACATACACTTACCCTAACCAGTCATCCCTTTATAAAGAAATGAAAGTATGAATCTAGATGTGCAAATGTCTTCCAGCTGGTGAATGGATAGACGGGAAAGGGTAAATTATTGATGTATACAGGAATATATATATATATATATATATATATATATATATATATATATCCGGAAACACTTAAGGCTACGTGAAAATAGAGAATGATCATAAACTTATAGAACGTGCACACCTATGCATAGTGACAGGAAGCAGGTCTCTGAGTGTCTGTGGACAGGGAGAGGATTAGACAGGGGCAGGTTACAAAGGGGGTTTGGGAAACTTGGGATCATGATGGATGTGATCGTTATCCTCACTGTGGTGAAGGCTTCTGAGCATATACAGATATTAAGACTCATCATATTGGGCTGGAGAGATGGCTCAGTGGTTAAGAGCACCCGACTACTCTTCCAGAGGTCATGAGTTCAATTCCCAGCAACCACATGGTAGCTCACAACCATCAGTAGGGGGATCTGGTGCCTTCTTCTGGTGTGTCTGAAGACAGCTACAGTGTACTTATATATAATAAATGAATAAATCTTTAAAAAAAGACTCATCATATTATACACTGAGTACACTCGAGTTATTGCATATCAATTGTATTTCAATAAAGTTACAGAAAGAAAAGAGTGACATATATATTAATTTTGCATATGAAATCCTAAGACTTGAAGTAGCATTCGTCCTGTGTCTCTCAAAGCCATGATTCCAGGGGTTTCGTCTATTGCTTTCCCATACTCTGAGTCTTTCTCAGTCATGATTATGTTGAAATTAGTTTCCCTGCAGTCAGACTATACAAAAATGTTCAAACTTAATTCACATGTTTTTGGAGACTTTCGCTGTCTCTATTTTTTTTTTAAATTAACAAGTGAAAATTCTGCTTATGGCACAAATCATGGTATTTTGGAGTGGTCTGCACTATGGTACAACCAAATACCTATTTGATGCCCAGACTGCTTCATGTTCTTCTACTTTATGGCATGAGCACCCAAGTCTACTCTCAGCTCTCAAGTCTATCTTTTTATCTTTGTTCTTGCTGTTGCTTTAAGGGAGGAAACCCAGGGCTTCCCACTTGCTAGTGGATTGCTTTGCACCATGCCACACCTTTAGTCCCTACCCTACAGCAATTGTTCCTACCCTACAGCAATTGTCCCTACCCTACAGCAATTGTCCTCAGCACCTTATAGAATACATTTCTTGAATCTGTGGAATTTCTCTTTCCTTTCTTTCTTCCCTTGACTTTCTACAACATTCTGCTGGGTGTGAAACTGCAGGTCTGCAGGTGTGCTGGGCGAGGGCTCTACCCTCCAGCAGTGTCTTGTCCGGCATTTGTGGACTTTCCAACTGACAAATCTATGTACTTCACGTTCCTTCCCCTTTTCAATCTTCCTTCTCTCTCACTTGGAGGTCCTGGCACATGGTTTAGGTCTCCTTTGGCTCCAGTCATTTTGCATGTAGATGTCATACCTGCATTACATCTCAGGGCTTTGCACCGTGGGAACCTTGTTTCAGGTCAAATACTTTAAAAGACTGGACCGAACTCTTCTGGCATTGGAGAAATGAACATTGAGTCTTTTCTCACAAAAGTTTTGGCCATATTTTATTCACTTAGCTTAAATGGTCAAGTGAAACCATGCTTTGACAATAAGATTCTCTGACACATGGACACATAACGACTTCTGACTCTTATTTTTAGATGGTGGAGTTAGTTTCCACAAAATTTTCACATCACTGGCAATTTTTTTATAATTTCACAGGCATAGGGAACACTGTAACATAGTCAAATGTCATCTTTTGAGTATGTCTTCTTTGATAAGATGGACTTAATTCCTCACAGTTTTTGTCCTCAAAAGCCACCGAAATAATAAAACACGCATAATAATAAAGTTTAATTTTTATACGGAATACAACACACTACGTTTTTAATGAATTGTAGATAATCCAATGCCAATAAATAATTGCCATTTTCAAGGGACATTTGGCTGTTTTGCCAAAGGCAAGCCGGCTCTCACACCGATGTCAATTATGCCTGCCTCTTGTCAACGTGATTTTTCCCCTACACTGACTGGGCCCTTAGGGTGCAATCCAAAAGAGATTTCATGTCTAAAATGAGTGATGGTCTTTGTGACTGCAATCACTCCATGCCATTTGCCAGATATGTCCCTGCCCTCTCACTCAACCTCAGGCACACATCAACATTGATTCCGCTGAGTTTGCCAGAGTTTCCAGGAGAACCATTGGGTAGGAAAATTGGGTAGTGAGGCAAAACACGAGCAGAAAGGTAGTTTACAGTCAGCTCTGGTATCTCACCTTCTAAGAACTGCTGCATTTTTAACCCATCAGTCGCATTTCCCTCAAACTGTTATGCAGACACCAGTGGTTCATGAGATATTCAAAGATGGGCCATCCAACCTTGGACTGCCAGGCTTAAATAAGTCTGGAGAGCAGTGTGCTACAGGGCAGTGGGCTGCTTTGCTTCTGGGTATCTCAGAACCTTTCAAATACTGTGATTTTTTTCTTGATTATCCAAGATACACATAATACATGGTATTATGTAAAGATATGTCATCGTGGCACTTTGGTTTCTTAGTTTAAAAAAATGCCCAATTTTTACTTTTTTTTAGAAATGGAAAATAGTCCTAAATAAATTTGGAGAATTTTTGCTACGTGCTCTTTTTGTATATATTTTAGTTACAAGTTAAAATGGGAAATATCCAAACATTAATTATAAAGTTAGTTAGATTATTCCCATCTTCATTCATATATATATATATATATGTATATATAAATGGGTAAAGAACATACATTATGGAATATAGCAATGCATGTATTACACAAAGTGCTATCTGTGTATAATGCATGCCCCTTTAATCATTAGACACTCAGTGTCTGATCATACTTCATTCTTCTCCCAACTTCCTCTATGATGCAACTGGCTGCAGAGAATTCATTGATGTGACAGTTATTTGAAGACCAGACAGGCCCTTCATGATCTCTTTTCTCGTTGAAGAATGGGGCACAGAGTGACTGAAGGACTCTGAAGATCACACAGCTTTACAGTCACTAGTGAGCCAGGTCTGCTATTCTGACTATCATCCGACAACAGGGAAGGGACAAATGTATGTTTAAAATCTTTTTTTTTCTTTTTTTTTTTTTTTTTCGGAGCTGGGGACCGAACCCAGGGCCTTGTGCTTGCTAGGCAAGCGCTCTACCACTGAGCTAAATCCCCAACCCCGTTTAAAATCTTTATAGGGCTGAATGCTGGAGGTTGAGGCAGGAAGATCACGAGTCCCAAAATATCCCTTGCTGATAGAGTGAGTTGGAAATCAGCCTTGGCTACAGGAAACCCTGTCTCTCAACCAAGAAACCAAACAACAAATATAAACAAAACAAAACACAGACAAACAGCCAGTACCTTCCGTATTCAGAATGCCACCTTCAGAACCTCTTGGAAATTCTCTCTGATTTGACAGCATCTTGGCCCAGAGAAATGAAGGAAGGTATTCAATGACAGACTGACCTTTGGGGAATTGTGAGTGGCAGGGAGAAAGTGTCCCCCCTACCCTCTTGGGTTCATTGGTTAGGAACCTGCAGACCTAACTGACAAGAGTCAGCAGAAGAAAAGATACATTTCTTTTTATGAGCTTAAGAAAGTCTAGGCCAAAGAGGTTAAACTCAGGAATGGATGTAGTCACTAACAAACTAATGGGGTGGCTTTGAGTGATGTTACAGTGGGAGAGAGGAAATAAAGTCCGGAAGGGAAGTGGAAAGATTTTAGCGAAGGTTATATATGCATACATCTCTGGGTGACTCTTTTTCTTGTGATAAGAGTCTCTGTCCTCTTCTGGGAAACCTGCGTAAACTTCACAGAAGTGTACTTACGTTCTGTCTATGGTGGGATGATAGGACCAAGAATTCTTCCTGCATCCATTGCTTTCCAGCAGCCTCCAGCTCAAGGTAATTCACAGGATAGTGAATAAGGGCTGTGTCCCGATCTCTAGTGTAGAATTCTGTGTGTCTCAATTCACTGGCCAATATTTTTCTCATCCTCAGAAATATATATACTGGACAAGGTTTATTAGATAATCTAATAAGTGAGGTGTGAGGTTTCCAGGGACATAGACTATTATGAAAAAAGTCATGAAAACAGAAGTTGGGAACAGCTGACGATAGTGGCTAGAACCGTCCCGAGCACACCAGGAATACTGGATCTGAGGACCGTACAGGGAAAGGCGCGAAGGTTTTTACCAGAAACTCTATGTGCCTTGATGTGGCTCCTTATCACAGTTTCACCACTGACAATGACATTAAGGTTGCTGATGTCTTCTTCCTACTCAAGTCATTGTCCCTGAACATGAGAAGATAACACTTTATAGGTTTGTTAACAGAGGGCGTGGCGATGGTTTGTCTGGAATTCTGAATTAGTGTCCGAAATAGTCAAGATATCAGACATATCACGGAATACTGTCTTCTCATTGTATTTCATCACTTCCCCCTTTTCTTTGCCCTTAAAAGCATCGAACTTTTATATTAACAAGAATATCTTTATCAGGAAGAAAGACAAAAAAATATGAAGGAAAACCATCTCACGGGGTAAATGCAACCTAAAGGTTATATCCTCAACATTCTGCAAATGCTTTAGATTAGCAACCAGTTCCAGCTGGGACTTACTGTCCCACACTTCCAAGTGGAGAGCACTCCAGTGTCCTCCTGCTTCAGATTATGTGACAAAACAATCACTTGAATCTCATTTCACCTTTATCTCTGGTCACCATTCGTTCTGTGTGAAGGTGGCCCTCTACCTGGGATACAGAATAAATTCCACTTCCGGCCATCAGCCTAGCAAGGCAAGTGGAGGCAAGGATAAACACCAGTGGTACTGAGGCAGAACGAGGATGGCTCCCATCTTGGGGAAGACATACGTGCATGCTTCCCTAAATACCATCTAGCAAGCCTGGTTTGTATAGACTGAAACCGGGAGAGAAATAGTGCAAGCAAGCCAGATGCTGCTGTCGCGTTGGCTGACCAAGGCAGCAGGAGACCGTCACTGGTGGCCCTTAGGTCACTTACATTTGAGCTAAGGGGGAAGATGATAAGTAAAGGCTTTTTACTAAGGTTACTACCTGTGTGGCGTCAGGGAGTCTGCAGAAGCCTGCCCTGACAGGTCCAAAGGGTGAGGCCTTCTCATGCTTGATGTCTCCCTTCACTAAATCATTTTGTGACCTTTTTTGTCTTCATGGCTTTAGTGACCTCAGTCCTTCTTAGGTTCCTTTCCATCTGACCCTGAGAGTTTGAGGAGCCCCAGATTTGTGTTCTCAGGTTTCTCTCCTGTCAGTCATGTCCTGGAATGAATGAGATAAACCACACCTCCGCCCGAGTGTCAGGCTTGGCTGTTACACTGTGTCTTAACTCCCTGCAAATGTATGTCTCCATGTTGTGACGTCTCCAGTTGCAGCCGATCATATGCTCAAGTCAAAAAGCTGCGGCCCTCCCTCTTGGCTGGTAAATCTGAAAGATTCAAATTTCTGAGAACTCTGTCCTTTTCATCCATACTGCAGACTGAAGCAACTTCCTACCTGTTAGTTGAAAGGCGACTTGTTCCCTGAACTGAACCAGCATGGTTCCCACCAAAGAGGTCCTTTACTGAAGGGTGGTGAAGAAGTGAGGAAGTGAGAGAGAGAGATGGGTTCGGGTCTCTGTCTTTTATCCGGGCCCTGACGTAGGTTACCCAGGTAATGACCTGCACAGGTGATGAAAGAAGTACGTTCAGGGAATGTGAGGTGGTTGCCATGGCAACGGATGCAGGAGGAGCCTTCTCACCTAGGGATGACATCATCGCTGGATTCGGAGGCTAACTGTAAATCGCTTCTGATGCTAATACTACCTTGAAAATTAATCTAATCTCCCATTTTTTATTTTCAAAGACCCTCTCTGTATGTGGGAGGCATTTAGAACTTACCTTTTTGTAATCTTTCAATACTTACAAAGTACAAGGTCTTGATGGGGCCTGTGACTGGGACCTTGCTATCGTTAATCTTTACTGGCATCTTGGCCAGATTTAGAATCACCATTGAAAATCACCTCTGAGGAGTGTCTATAAGGTGTTTCCACCTGGAAGTCACAAGCCCATGCTTCTGGATTGTGTGGTCGACTTCCGTGGTACACAGATGACACATATCACATATTCTAATTGTTTTGTTAAGGATGTTTGAACTCTGTGCTTGTAATTCACAATTTTAAGGGCAACACAAAGCACTCAAGTATAACAAAACAGAACAAAGTGAATACTTGAACCTCACTTCTGACGACCGTGGAAGGACTATGCCGTAATGATTACTGACTGTGCCCCCAGTGATGTACCCACAGATCTTTGTGTAAGAAATGGGAATCATGTTGTAGACCTGAGGTAGCTGAATAGCTCATAGAAGAGGGAGCTTGTAAATAAGCATCCGGCCTCATTTTAAAATTCACCGAGGGTTAGAGATGTAGCTCAGTGGTAGAGCGCTTGCTTAGCATGCTTGAGGCCCTGGGATTGGTCCCCAGTATTGCATAGAGAGGAAGAAGTAGCTAGTTAGATAAAAATCACTGTCAGTATACATGGCTTTGTCCAGCCAGGAAGCTGATTCGGGACCTAGAGACTCACCATTAGGCAAATGCCTGAATGGTGGGCAGCCACAAGAGCTGTGTACCACAGGAAGGCTCCAGAGTTCTTACGTTCTTATGTGTGGTTTGAGATGCAGTTCCCAGTAACCAGGGGACAGACCAAGTTGAGATCATTGATTTGCTATCTTGGACAAACTCCTCCAGGCAATGGGGGCCAGACTGCTGGGCGCAGAGGGCGCAGAGGGCGCTGAAGAGGTAGTGACGGTTACAGGGCTGAATCAAGAAGCCTAGCTTTCTTCTGTTTTGATCATCTGTACAATGCTGTGAGGCTAAAATAAAATAAAATGAAAACTTGTGATGATTCACTTTAAAATGCACGTTTTAGGAAAAAATTATCTTTAATATTTTTTAAAGTTCAGTCTTTAATCCACCCCACCCCTCAACCCAGGTCTGCCTTCTGATAGTTCTTCATCCCATTCCTCCTCCCCAACCCCTAGTCTCCAAAAGGATTTCCCCACCCCCACCCTGTCAGGCCTCTCCACTCCCTGGGGCCTCAACTCTCTGGAGGTTAGGGGCAACCTGGCATCCTCTGTTGTATATGTGTTGGGGCCTCATATCAGCTGGTTGGCCAACACTTATAGTTGGGGGGGTGTGTGGAACCCCCACGTGACTACAATCCGTTTACTTCTTGCAAGGGTTGCTTTAAGATGTAGTTCTGGCATTCAGATATTCCAATAGCAATATTATTTTAGAGGCTGGTGAGATGGCCTAGCAGGTTAAGGTAGTCATTTGCACAAGCCCATGGAACTGAGTTCAGTGCCCCCAGAAGCCTTAAAGATGTTAGGAGAGAATTCATATCACACAGTTATTTTCTGACACACACACACACACACACACACACACACACACACACACACACACACACACACACACAGTGATAATAAATGAGAAAATAATATAGTTTTAGATTAGTAAATTACATATTGAATTACATATTAAGAGTATTTGTGACTCCCAGACTATAGGCTACTTATTAGACTGAAGTTCTGAAATTTACCTATTTCAAATTAAAGTTGGGTAAGTGGAAACAAATGTTTCAGTTTAATTTATGCCTTGCTTAGCCTCGGTGGCCGTTGCTGAAACACACCTTTGACATTTCAGCGTGAATGAAAAGAAAGGAGGTGTTTGCTTTGCAGAAACCTAGAGCATGTACACATCCAGATTCGAAGATCACAGCCAGGTGCACATTTCAATCTGATCGCGGCAGTGGGCTTCATTAGAACGCAACATCGCAGACGCTGCATCTCCCAAAGCCCGGTTCTTGCTGACTGGGGGCCCTCAGCGACTGGGCCGTTCTGCTGTCAGTGTCTTGGAGGTGACTGGGGATGGTTCTGTGCAGCTGCCCCACAGATGCAGGCTGTTCATTAGGGAAAGGCCTCAGTGACTAGAGCTAACAAAAGGCAAGCTGGGGACAGAAATCCCCAGAGTCTGCAGCTGCTGATCTGCAGAAGCCTCACTCCCGGCTAAGCAGGGTGGTTCGAATGACAAAGCCACACACCAGCTCAGGGAAGTGAAATGGAAAGGCTTTCTGGAAGTGGCTCTCTGCCGCTCCTAAACCAAGAGCATTCTTTTGTTCGTTAGACTTTTTCTTCTTGAAGTAAATTTGTTCTTTCACAGTTTCATAATGTACACTAAAGTATTTTGTCTCTTTCCCCCACCGGATCCTGTTTTCTCCCATCTCTTATCCCTCCCACCCTCTACTTCATCCCTAAGAATCTCTTTTCCCTAGTTTTCTATTTGGGGTTTTGTTTAGTGTCCCACAGAATTTCATCAGGACTGTGTGTGTGATCCTGAGTTTGGGACTAACCAACAGAGCCTGGTAGGCTCTCCGATGATGAGTAGGTAGATAGCTTGCCTCCTGGACTGTCAGCTGCCAACATCAGTGCCACAGAACCAAGAGTTTTTTGTTTTCGATTTAGCTTTTGAGACAAGGTTTCTCTCTGTAGTCCTGACTGGTCTGCAATATTCTATGTAGACCAGGCTAGCCCTTCTGAGTGTTCTGACTGAAGGCTCAGCATAAGCAATTAGGCTGGTGAGTTTAAGTTACAAGCAAACAGATAAAGGGGAACAATATTTTCTTTAATTTTTTTCTTGATTATTTTCGAGATGCTTCTGGAGTTACAGAATGGACTGTGTAGGATGGGTGTGGTGCCAAGCAGGTTCCTCAAAATTGCATCCCTGCTATCCTTTGGTTTAAGTACGGAGTGCCTAAAACACCTAAAAAACTGTTGATTTTATGTTGCAGATATTTTTTGCCCTTTATATTTTTAATTAATTAATTAATTCACTTTACATCTTGATCACAGCCCATCTCTTAGTCCTCTTCTCCTCTCCCATCACCCCACCCTAGCACATCAAGTCACTGCAGGACTAAGCAGGACCTCTCTCACTGAGGCCACACAAGGCAGCCCAGTCAGGGGAAGGGGATCCAGAGGCAGGCAACGGATTCAGGGACAGTGGTTGGGGGACCCCCATGAAGATCAAGTTGCACATCTGCTGTATTGCACTTGCGTATGTGGGCAGGCATAGGTCCAGCCCATGTTTGCTGTTGATGATGCTGAAGCTTCAGGTCTGAGATGGTCTGAGAGAAGGCTTCTTAACCCCGTGAGCGCTAACTGCTCCCAAGAGGTGGCCTGGGGTGGTGGTGGTGCATTTATTTGCTTGTTTTTTGTTTGTTTGTTTGTTTGACTGTGTGTTTTGGAGGTGTGAGAAATAAATTTTACAAATTGTATACTTTAAAATGTTTGATCTTCGAGAAGGAGATATGTTCTTTTAGCCCTCTCCCCCAACCTCACACAACTGAGCTCAGGGTTATATGTGTTTGCTAATTTATTATTGCTCCATTTGTTTATTTATCGGAGGGTCTCTCGGATTCACGTTTA